>NC_136471.1:135390184-135397684 GCF_902686455.1 Sciurus vulgaris
GGACCCGGAGAACCTCAGAGTATGTGGAATAACCCAGGCAGAGAAAGGCCCGGACTGCAAGATCTCAATCGTAGGCAGAATCTAAAATGGTGAAATTTGCAGAAATCAGAACACGGGTAGCCAGGTGTTGGGGAGAAGTGGAAGGAACTTTGGAAAGGTCCGTCTGCCCGCACTAAGTTACGGTTCCATAGTAGCAAGAAGTTCTGGTGTGTTGCTGGGCGTGCAGCCTGTAATTCCGTGAGCTCTGGAGGCTGAGGCAGGAGGATGGCAATTCAATGCCAACCTCAGCAACATAGTGAGGCCCCAAGCAACTCAGTGAGACCCCATCTGGAAATAAAATATCAAAAAAGTGCAGAGGATGTGCCTCAGCGGTTCAGCACCCCGGGTTCAATCCCTAGGAGGGCTGGTGGGTGATTATTTATGTCCGAAAGCCAGAGGGGAGACTTTGAACATTTCCACTACCACGAAATGATCACTGCTGGAAGTGTCGGGTATGCAATTTGCTCCAGTTTGATCACTGCAGTAGGTAAAAGTGTATTGAAATATCACACCCTGTTCATTAGACACGTAGGAAGAGGACATGTCAATCAAAAATTAAATAGATCTCTATGACCTCATGTGCCTGTGTGGCTGCATGACCATGTGATCCCGCAACATGTGCAATCAGAAAAATGAGAGGTGACCCTCCATTTATGTCTGATCTGTCCAAATGCACCAATGCCTTCTGCTGTCAGGGGCAACTAACTAGCGCAAATAAGAAATTTAAAAATGAAGAGGACTGTGGGAGAAGCAAGGGGTTGTGGGAGGAACTAGTGAGCAGAGGATTGTGGGAGAAGGAAGGAATTGTGGGTCAGCGCAGAGGATTCTGGGAGGAAGGTGAGAACCAGATTGTGAGGGAACCAAGGCATTGTGGGAGAATTAAGAGAACAGAGGATTCTGGGAGAAGCAAGACGCTGGAGTAATAAGAGAACAGCAAGGACTGTGTTTTAGAGCAGAGGATTCTGGGAGGAAGGAGAAAACAAGAATGTCAGAGGAGCAAGAGATTGGGTAGAAAAAAGGGAGCAGAGGACTGTGGGAGAAGGAAGGACTCATGGTCAGAGCAGAGGATTCTGGGAGGAAGGTGAGAACAAGAATGTGGGAGGAACAAGAGGTAATGGGTGGAAAAAGTGAGTAGAGGATTGTGGGAGAAGGAAGGACTCATGGCCAGAGCAGAGGATTCTGGGAGGAAGGTGACTACAGGAATGTGGGAGAAGCAAGAGGTAAAGAGTGAGTAGAGGATTGTGGGAGAAGGAAGGGCTGGGTTAAACCACAAGATTCTGAGAGGAAGGTGAGAGAATTGTTGGAGAAGCAAGGGATTATGTGAAAAATAAAACAACAGAATTGTGGGAGAAACGAGATTGTGGGAGAAACTAGAGAGCAGAGGATTGTGGGAGAAGGAAGGCCTGGTGGTCCAAGCAGAGCATCCTGGGAGAACAGTGAGAAAGAGAATGTGGGAGAAGCAAGGGATTATGGGAGGAACAAGTGTGCAGAGGATTCTGGGAGAAGGAAGGACTGGGTCAGACAGGATCCTGGGAGGAAGGTGAGAATGGAATTATGGGAGAAGCAAGGAGTTATGGGAAAAATAAGACAACACAGAATTATGGGAGATGCAAGGGGTTGTGGGAGAAACTAGTGAGCAGAGAATTATGGGAGAAGGAAGGACTGGTGGTCAGAGCAGATCATCCTGGGAGGAAGGTGAGAAAGGAATTGTGGGAGAAGCAAGGGGTTGTGGGAGGAACAAGTGTGCAGAGGATTCTGGGAGAAGGAAGGACTGATGGTCAGAGCAGAGGATTCTGGGAGGAAGGTGAGAACAGAATTGTGGGAGGAGCAAAGTTTCAAATAAAACTTGTAGTTTTGTCTCAAAATACACCTGCTCTCTGGGAACTTGGTCACCAAGTTGATATGATGCGTGCATTTAACCCCCAAGGCCCGTGAAATCTCTGCTCTGTCAGATTCCTGGTGGAGACTCCAACTGCAGCCTGCAGACTCAGGATGGTGGGCCCCACCTAGGTCATTTGGAGAGGTCACTCGCCGGGCATAGTTAGAGAAGGGAGGGTTTTGATCTTGCAAGTGGAAAATGACGGTCCTTCCCTTTCCTCTCTTCCCCTCTGACTTTCCTGGATCCCTTGCACATTAGGCCCTGGAATTGCGACCCTAAGGGCAGCCAGGTTGCAGGAGCTCAGAAGAGCCGGTTTCCCCACCGTGGGTGCATGAAGGGGAAGCGTCCATTTGCCTTGAGATTTCTCCGTCCTTGGGCTCTTGTCACTCAGATTGCATCTTCATTGGGATTTTTTTTTTTTTCATGGAGCATGACCTTCCTTGGAGCCAAAAAAGAGACAATATGAGGCAGCGTTGAGATTTGACGGCGCCCTTCCTATTTCCGTTACTGTAACAAATATCTCAGGTTATCTACCTCCTTATTGGAAGAAAAGGTTCTCCTTTTGCACACGGTTTTGGAGGGTCCAGAGCATGATAGTTGGTCCCATCGCTTTGGGGCCCTCTGGCAACGCAATCGTGGCACAGCTGACTGACGTCTGCCAGACCTTGTCTCTAGTAATTTCTTTATTATTATTATTATTTTTTTCTGTGCTCAAGTCGATGCTGAAATACTCGCCATTGAGCGTCGTTCTTTAGAGAGATGCTTTTGCAAGCATAGAGGAGGCCGGGGTATCACTGTTTAAGAGAACAGGAAAGGAGCCTCATTTAGAACCTTCCAGAATATTCCCCCGGGAAATGGGTGGCAGCGGTCACCAGCTCTTCAAAGGAGAACCGGTCCACAGTCGCAAAAAAAGACATTGGTGAGTTCCGGTTGGCGCCTGGGGGTGAAAGTGCATCTTCGTTTTTCTTTGTGGAACGATGTGATTTACATATGATTGGCCCTTCTCACCTCAGGATGTTTACATCCAGTCACGCGAAGCCGTGCGAACAACACCAACATCTGTCCTCAGACGTCTTTACCCAGCAGAAATTAAACTTGGCTCCTTAAATGGCAACGTCCGGTCCCACACGTCCCGGATCCTGGGAGCCACCGAGGTCCCCACAATCATGACGCCCCTGGGTGTCTTCAGGGCTAGGTCTCATCCAGCCCTAGTTCCTTCGTGAAGCCTCCCTTCACTTCCTCCATTGAGGTCGAAATACGCACCAGGGTTTTCTTCCTGCAGGAAACTGGATGATACCCGGTCGTCTTGGGCTTGACGATCTGCTGGCCCATCTTTTTAAGATTCTGCCATTTGCTAAATGAAAACTAGACTCTGTGAAAGCCACATGTCCTCCCATGTGATCCTTCGCTACAAAGGCCGGAGTCTGTAGGGGGAGGAGGTCAGGGTACCGAGTCTGACTTTAATGAATGATGCTAAGTGGGAATTTTATTTTATTTTATTTTTTCTTTCTAGTTTTGAATGTGAGAGAAAACACATGACTCTTGCCATCCTGAGCCTGGTTTATTTTGCTTGCCATCTGGTCTCAAGCTCTGCCCGTTTTCCTGCAGATGACATAATTTCATTCTTCTTCAGGGCTGAGTAATACTCCCTTGCATAGATGTACCACTTGTTCTTTATCCATTCATCTATTGGGGGACACTGGAGCTGGTTCCAGAGTTGGGCTATTGCGACTCGTGCTGCTATCAACCTGGGTGGGCATGGCCGCTGTAGTAAGGTGACTTAAATTCTTCAGGATACAAACCTGGGAGGGGTCCGGCTGGGTCTCACGGTGGTTCCCTGCCTGGTCTTTTGAGCAGCCTCCACATTGATTTGCAGTCCCTCCCACGGTGGAAGAGAGTCCCTTTCCCTCCACGGCCTCTCCAGCGTGGATCACCGTTTGCATTGTGGACGATGCGCTTCTGACGTTAACCAGGAATTTTAGGAGAGGTATTGATGGCGCGTGTGGCCGCGGACACACATACACACACACACACACACACACACACACACACACACACACACACACTGCACCGAACCTACAGATCGATTTGAATAAATAGAACTTAGGCAGACACGAGGCAGCATTGCACTCAGCCTGGAACCCGAGACTCCTCTGACTTGCTCAGTAGACGTCCTGTGCAACGGTGATCGCCGGAGATCAGGGGAATGTGTTTGAATCACGCTGTTGGCAGCATCAACAGCCCCGCTGTGGACTCGGGTGTGAACACAGCAGGGTTTTCCTTTTTTCTTTGTTTCCTGCTCTGACTTTTGCTCATTCTGTTACATTTGCTGAGTCTCAGAAGCTTCTGGCAGGTTCTGAACTGAACATGGTGCAATCCTGTTGAGTGACAGGTGTCACTCATCACTACCAGGCACTGATGCCACACACACGTCGGGTCCATCCTGGAGAGACTGACCCATTCCAGGTGGGACCCCCCTCATTCTCCAGCTCTGGGGGCTACATCACCGTCTCCCACCCAATTTGGTCTCATTTCTAAAATTTATTTTATTTTATTTTTTATTTTTTTCAGGCAGAAATCCTTTTATATTCACAAAAGCTTCCTTCTTCTCCATGTTGGCGACACAGAAATGACCATTTATTACCTTTGAACATATATATTTTCCTTGTGCAGTGAACACACCTGTCATCCCAGCAGCCCGAGAGGCTGAGGCAGGAGGATGGAAAGTTGGAGGCCAGCCTCAGTCACTGAGCACAATCCTCAGCAATTCAGTGAGTCTCAGAATAACAAGAATAAGTCTGGGGATGCGGCTCAGGGGTGAGCTGCCCTTGGGGTCTATACCCTGGGACAAGAAAAAGAAAAAAGAAAAACAAATTTAAAAAGCAAATTATATATATAAAGCAAATATCCATCTATTTTCATTTTATTGATTTTTTTCTTTCAAAGAAGAAGGAGAGGGAACTTTCCTTGAGTGAACCCCTTCGAAGGATGCAAGTTAACAGCCTGTATTTGCTGGGATTATGTTCGTCCCTGGAAATTTGGATGAAATGGATGATTTCCCAGAGATGCATGCATGATTTTTATTATTATTATTATTATTATTATTATTATTTTTCCAGAAGAAATAGAAACTGGAAGCAGAGCCTGGATCCCACTAAGTGGGTTTCGATTCTGTGATCTCCTGCCGTAGCTGTGACTCGCTCGGGTGGCTTCTTATTTTATGCATTTTCCCCTGTCCTTGCTTTTATTGGATGATCACCATATTAAAGAGCATTCCGGACACAGTTTTTTCTTTCCACAGAATCAAGGCTAAGAATTCCCATTAACTGGCATTTCCATTGATTGCCTTCTTGATTTTGGAATCTTTATAAAGTGACTCGATCAATCTCTCCCCCTGGTTTCTCTTTATCTGTTACGTTCTTATAATTTTTGCTCAGGGAAAAATACAACTGCAAGATCGCTCCTCCGTGCCTCTCTGCCCACGGAGCAGCGGAGATTTTTGCAACATTTTCTAAACTTTTGCAACATTTTCTAACCTGCGGGGGTTGAGGTTTTTGCAGACTTACCGGGATGGTTAACATGCCAACATCCCCGGCTGAGAAGTCTTTGCAATGTTACAATGTAACATTTTACCTACTGCAGGTGCCTCCGCAGTGTGCGTGAGGAAAGAGCGTGCATTTTATACTTAAAACGCATTTTTTTTTGTTCTGGTTTGTTGCCCAGGACAGTGGTCTGCATTCCCAGGTCTTGATGGAGAAATCCTGGTAAGCAGACGGGGAAGATGCGCCAAGGGCACGCTTTCTGACCTGACATCTTCCCACGCGACTCTTGTACCCTTTTCCAAGATGGTCAGGGAGACCAGGAGATTTCCTCCAAAACCTCGTTATTTCCCGCGGACGTCCTCCTGTCCGTCAAACCCTGTGTCATGGAGACTTGCTGAGCTGCGAGTGTCCAGAGCTGTTTTTCTTGGTCTCTCAGCTCAGCTCAGGGTTTTCCTCCTCTGTCCTGAAAGCTGCTGCCTTTTCTTCTTTCCACCGTCCTTTGACGGACAGGTGGGCTCCTGGGGCAGGTGCATTTGTGATCGAGCAGGTGGGGGCCGCACCCCCAGGACCTCACCTGCTCCAAATCACCTCCCGGAAGCCCGGCCTCTCATCGGGAAGCTTAAATTCAGCCTCTTTTTATTTTTCTTTTAAGAATAACATTTTGCTATCTCTATGCAAATTTCCCTGTGAATGCATGTGTCTATTTATATTTATCTGTGTACGTGTTCACTTATATCCAGGTAATTGATACATCCCCGTAAAACCTTTCTCTTGCACAAAAAGTCCAAAATACTCATCCCAGTGATGCTCCAACCTGGCTGAGCATTGAAATCTCTTCAGCAACTCTTAAAATCCCTGGAGACTCTGACTTTACTCCCAGACATTGCCATGCAAAAAGGCTCTTTCTTCCCACACCCTAAACCAGTTAAATGTGTGACCAGAGCTGAAACCGGTGCTACGTATTTAGTTGGATTTTAATGACAGGACAAAACTAATATATACCGAATTAGCTCAACGGTAGGCAAGAGTTGGAAATGGGTTATGATATTTATCGACTCTAAGTCTCTTTTAAGTTTAATTATTAGCGTTTGGATGCTGGTGATTGAACCCCGGGGGCGCTTAACCACTGAGCTACATTTCCAGCCCTTTTTATGTATTATTTTTAGACAGAGTCTCTCGCTGAGTTGCTGAGACTAGCTAAGCTGCTGAGGCTGGCCTCCATCTTGCCATCCTCCTGCCTCAGCCTCCCAGAGTCCCTGGGATTAACAGGCGTGCACCAGAGGAGCTAGTCCTCCACGCTCTCAACACATCACGATGGGTACGATTTTCAACCCACAAAGCCACGGGGGACACTCAGCCATGAGCTGAGGTACAAGGTGGAATCCGGGGACTCAGGAATCGGATCTGGACGTGAAACCCTGGGAGGGGGGAGTGTGTGGTAAACTGCATCGGCGCTAATGGAAAATGTCTCCAAGCCAAACAAATCCTTTCCAAGCAGCCTGCCTCGCGACCCTCTGAGAAGAAGGCAGGGCGGAGACCCAGGTGCAGCCCCGAGGACACGCGGGGTGCTTTCTGGAATGTTGGTACCATTTTACTTTATTATTGAGCAAAGACTGGCAGAAGCTACGGATGGAAAGTCATACCTTGACCTCCGGGTGCTCATTTCCTGCAGGACTTGGAGTTGAGCTTCCTGCATTGGTGACCGAGGACTCCACAGGAAGAGAGCCGGGGACACGGACCCACCTTTGTTCTGGTCACTCGGTTTGCTTGACGGAAAGCAGGCCGTCAGCAGGCAGAGCCAGGAGACTCTCCACGGAGGAAAGACCCCCAAATGGACGCGTGACTACTTCTCTTCATCTTTCTTTGTGATGCAGGTGCTGATGAGGGAGGTGGTCAAGGAAAAAACAAAGACCAGTAGAAAGAGACAGCTCGTCCCATGGCTGGGGTTTCTGGGAGGCAGGGACCTAGGTCCACCATGACCCTTGTTCACTCTTCTTGGCTTTTAAGGAAACTGAGGTGTCCCCAAAGCTCAGGTGTGAG
>NC_136471.1:135400184-135402684 GCF_902686455.1 Sciurus vulgaris
ATACCCAAAGGACTTAAAATCAGCACCCTACAGTGACACAGCCACATCAGTGTTTATAGCAGCTCAACTCACAACAGCTAAACTGTGGGACCAACCTAGGTGCCCTTCAACAGATGAATGGATAAAGAAATGTGGTGTATATACACAATGGAATATTATTCAGCCTTAAAGAAGAGTGAAATGATGGCATTTGCTGGTCAATGGATGGAGCTGGAGAATATCATACTAACTGAAATAAGCCAAACCCAAAAAACCAAAGGCTGAATGTTTTCTCTGATCTGCAGATGCTAATTCACAATAATGGGGGGGCTAGGGAAGAACAGACTTAGTTTAGATGAGGTAGAGGGAGTGAAGGAGGGAAGGGTGTGGGGCAGGAAGGACAGTAGAGTGAACAGACATGGTGACTCATGTGCATGTGTGACTGCATGACCATGTGATCCTGCAACATGGACAGTCAGAAAGATGAGAGGTGACCCTCCATTTATGTCTGATCTGTCAAAATGTGTCCATGCCTTCTGCTGTCATGGGCAACTCATTAGCACAAATTAAAATTTAAAAAAAAAAATTACATGGCAATCTTGTTCTTGAATTGAGACACAAAAATCCACTATATAGTATTACTGCATGGATGATTGGGATTATCAAGAGAGAGAAGATAATTCTGAACAGGGTGACATTATAAATTCGGACTCGTGGTTTTAAAGTTCAAATCTTTTTGTTTTGGTACCAGGGATTGAACCCAGGAGTGCTTAACCACTGAGCCACATCCCCAGACCTTTTTATTTTATTATTTAGAGATAGTCGATAGTCTTGCTAAGTTGCTCAGGCACTCCATAAGTTGCTGAGGCTGGCCTCGACCTTGTGCTCCTCCTGCCTCAGCCTCCCCAGAGGCTGAGGCTAAAGGTGTGCACCAGTTCCCAGTGAACTCCATTCTGACTGTTAATCTGTAATTGGAGAATTGTAAACCATATTTACGGGGAGCTGCTGAGTTTCAAATGGTTATTATTCTAGGATTCCTGCCTTAATGCTCAGAAGTGCAAACAGGTGGTTGTCTTAAGTGCTTTTTGGGGTCGCCCTGCGAGATCTAATTAGAAGCACTTAGAATCATCCTCGGTATTTCTCAGATCAGCCAGCAGCTGGACTTTAATCTCCGAGATCCAACAGATGTTTTAAGGGAAGCTGTGAGTTCCCATCTGTCCATTTCTCTTTGTGGATGACAATTTTTTCATTTCTCTGATGAAATTCTAGTTCATGAAATGATGATTGGAAAATATCTATTTTTCCCCTTATTTTAGAAAATTGCATGAGATGCTGAAATTCATAACGTGACACATTTTTAAGTTTTGTTTTCTAGTAAGTTTCCTGCTCATCTTTCTTATCGTTGTTATTTATTAGGGCTGTCGTTGAAATAGCATGGGTGTTGATCTCTTGGTATTCTTTTTTCCTGGAGAAACGATTTCACAGTTTGATTCATCTGTAAGATGGTCGCTAAAGCTTCCTGACCTGAAGTCAGTAAATTGGAAAAGAATGAGTTCTTGGGAATAATTGGATTTTCAAAAATTTTTTTAGATTTTATTTGTTCTAATGAGTTGCCCATAGAAGGCATTGGTGCATTTTGACCGATCAGACATAAATGGAGGGTCATCTCTCATTTTTCTGATTGTACGTGTTGCAGGATATCATGGGTCGTGCAGTCAAAAGAGATGAAATACTAGTTATGGAATGGAGTGCAGGACTCCTTGGAAGATCTTAATTCAATACAGACATGATTTGGAAAAAAAATGTAGTCTCAGCAATGCTGAGACCCTAAGCAACTCAGCAAGACCGTGTTTAAGAAAAAAAATAGCTAAGCACGTTTGAACATATCTACAAAAACACCTGTTTTGGCCAGATGTAATCCCAGAGGTTCAGGAGGCTGAGGCAGGAGGATCACAAGTTGGAGGCCAGGCTCAGCAACTTAGTGAGGCTGTAAGCAATTCAGTGAGACCCTGTCTCTAAAAAAACAAAAAAATACAACATAGGACTGGGGATGTGGCTCAGGGTTCGAGTGCCCCTGAGTTCAATCCCCGGAACCAAAACAAACACAAAAACAAGAAGAGCCTCCAATGACGTGAAAGATCTAAGGAATTAAGAGAGACACGCATATTCACCTGGGCTGTGGCCAAATTTGAGAGTCTTGACCTATTTCCTTTTCCACCTCCCTTTCTGTTCTTGGACTGTTAATCACCAATGCATGAATGCGTCAAAATGCACCAACTAAGACATTGCAGCAGACGTTTGCTGATAATGGGGACGGCACAACTTTTTACCGGTTCTGCTTAGTAGCTTCCATTTTGGTAAAATGATAGCAGCACGCGCTACATCTCCCTCTCATCAGGACCCATTCTTGTGGGTGGGCGGAGGGTGGGTTCACTTGGCTATTTTCGTAGGTGTGCACAGGAGGATTTTGTGAGATGCATGCACCGTCTCTCTTATTTCTATGTCCTCCCTCCCCTTTGTT
>NC_136471.1:135407684-135422684 GCF_902686455.1 Sciurus vulgaris
ACGTCAGTGGGAAGCCTCTTAGTTTTCTTCTCTGAAGGTCTGTGTGCCTGTCACTCAGGCTGACGGCTGGTATTCTCATCGTTAGTCTGATGACTTAATTATCAGTCTCCGTTTGAGAAAATCAGCCTGCTCACAGCCCTTGGCTGTTGGATTCCAGGTCTTGAAACACACGCTGAATGTACTCCAGCCCAACATCCTCATTATGACGCACGTCTGTCGATGAGTAAGTTATCATCTCGCACAAAGTAATTCCTTATTCGCCGCTTTGCCTACGAGTCTGGACCAAGCTTTCTTCTAAACAAGCTGCATCTATGTCCATCACAATTGATTGGCAGCTACCAGTGCTTGACAATCATCGCTTCTTGGAAAGGATTCTGATGATCTGCAAAGGTTAATATACTGGCCGGCTCAGGGTACACATGGTAGATTTTTATTTATTCTGGTTTTACTTTATTGATGATTCCACTTGAGTATATTTATTTTTAACAGAATCCTGTTTTCTGGAAATATAAGGTCTACAGAACAAACTTCAAAAACATAAACACCATGTATGTCTATACACCATAGTACGTCCACCTCCAAATTGAGACATGTCTAAAGATGGTAACATGTGAATTTGATTCCACTATTTTTTATTGTACTTTTTAAAAGCATTTTTAAAAAGATTGTTCTAATTAGTTATTTCCACTATGTTTTCTCTGCAAGTTTCCAAATTTCAAATGAATGGAGGCATTCTGAATTATTATTATTATTATGTGTGGTGGTGATGGTACTACCAGGGATTGAACCCAGGGGTGCTCAACCACTAAGCCACATCCCCCCATCTCAATAAGTTGCTGAGGTCCTTGCTAAGTTGCTGAGGTTAGCCTCCAATTCCCTGCGATCCTCCAGCCTCAGCCTCCCGAGTTGCCTGGATTAAGGTGTGCCCCCTCCACCCCTGTGCCCGGCTGGCATTCTGAATCTTTGAAAGCTTAAAAATCTGTTTTCAACAGCACTGAAATTGGCTAACGTAGAGATGTTTGAGCTAATGAGCTAACTTTATTACAGGGACCCCTTAACCAAAATGGTGGGAATCAAAGAACTTATTGCCGTGACCTCTGTCATTTACTGACTGCTCTTTAAGAAAGTTCTCAATAGAGTCCTAAGTGGAATCTTTTGACAATGGAAGGTTGGCCCAGTTCCACGGCACCAGCTCTTCTGCACGCTTTCAGGAGACAAGTGGATCCCGGAGACAGCTAATAATGCCCCAGTTAGCCCTACATGCTTGTTGGTGAAAGCTGTCTGACTAAAGATACCACATTTATCAATTTTCTGTTACTACAATGGAAGCTTGAGACCAGGTGATTTTAGGAATAAAAAGAGGTCAGGTGCCATTTTTTCTGTTACTACAATGGAAGGCTCGAGACCAGGTAATTTTAGGAACAAAAAAGGTCAGGCGTCATTTTTTCTGTTACTACAATGGAAGGCTTGAGACCAGGTGATTTTTAGGAACAAAAAAATGCAGGCGTCATTTTTCTGTTACTACAATGGAAGGCTCGAGAGCAGGTGATTTTAGGAACAAAAAGAGGTCAGGTGTTATTTTTATTGTTACTACCATGGAAGGCTCGAGACCAGGTGATTTTAGGAACAAAAAAAAGGTCAGGTGTCATTTTTCTGTTACTACCATGGAAGGCTCAAGACCAGGTGATTTTAGGACGAAAAAGGTCAGGTGCCATTTTTCTGTTACTACCATGGAAGGCTCGAGACCAGGTGATTTTAGGACAAAAAAAGGTCAGGTGTCTTTTTTCTGTTACTACAACGGAAGGCTTGAGACCAGGTGATTTTAGGAACAAAAAAATGTCAGGCGTCATTTTTCTGTTACTACAATGGAAGGCTCGAGACCAGGTGATTTTAGGAACAAAAAAAAGGTAAGGTATCTTGTTCTGTTACTACCATGGAAGGCTCGAGACCAGGTGATTTTAGGAACAAAAAAATGTTCAGGCGTCATTTTTCTGTTACTACAATGGAAGGCTCGAGACCAGGTGATTTTAGGACAAAAAGAGGTCAGCTCGCAGTACTGGAGTTTGCAGAGGCACGGCATGGCTTCGTCTGGCGGTTGAGGACGATACCCCGGTGGATGGAGTCCGGATGGAAGGAGCCCAGGACATGGAGGAAATCACACTGTGTGATGTGAAGCCAGACCAGGGAGAAGAGCCAGATTTGGTCTTTTATAATAAACCCATTCCAACCACCCAACCCAGGGGCTCCACGGAGATGACCACAGCGTCTTCCAAGGGCAATTGCCGCAATGACCTTCCGTAAGGCTGCCCAGCAAATTCGTTCAGGAAGGTACACACGGCGTGGGGGTCATTCCCTCTGGTGAGGAAGGAAGCTGGCTTCCAAGGAGAGGAGCAGGCTGCCAACGTCCCCTTCAGGAAGCCGCAGCCTGTTCCTGCAGCTCGGAGAGATATTTCAAAACCAGCCCAGCGGCCAGCGAGTTCAATGGCCAGCCCACGTTGGCAGCCCACGTGCAACTGAAAGTCGGAATCCAGGGGCTCAGACACTGACGAGCCCGGGCGACTTCATAAATCCGCTTCTTTCCTTTTCTCCCTGAGCGTGGGATACACGTTGGCAAGTCCCGCGGACACGGACTTGCTCAGCATGGAGGCTGGACAGCCCGGGCTCGCCTGGGAGAGGAGCGCTCCCTCCGCTCTCTCCGCCTGGCCTGGACTTCTGAGCGCAGTTGTTCCTCCAGCGTTTTAAAAACCAGGATTTCCTTCCTAGCTCTCACTGTCTCTGTTTTCTCAGAACTGTGCCTTTCTTTGAAAGTCCAGCGTGCTTTTGGGGGAAATTCTGAGGCGTTGCTATGTGTCCAGTTGTTATTAGAGGTGTTTGCTTGTATGTATTGATTTCAGTTATGAAAACAGCATTCGGAATGTAAAAGCAGTTACTTTACAAATTTCCTCATTTCTCTAGCATCTGTCTGTCAATCTATCTGTCTGTCATCTACCAATTTCTGTCTGTCTAGGGTGGCTGTCACACCCTGGGTGGAGATGCTCCTGGCCCCTGGTTGTGTGGAGCCCAGAGACGCTGCTCCACAGCCTGCAGTGCACAGCACAGCCCAGCACAGAGAACCTCCAGTCCCAGATGCCACAGTGCAGAGAAAACCTGCCGGACAGAGTTTTCTATCTGTCATCTATCCACCCAGCTGTCCGTCTGTCTATCTATCTATATATCTGTCTCTATCACCTGTCAATCATCTATCTGTCATCTACCAATTCTGTGTATCTATCAAGGTGGCTGTCACAGCCTGGGTGGGGCTGCTCCTGGCTCCTGGTGTGTGGAGCCCAGAGAGGCTGCTCCACAGCCTGCAGTGCACAGCACAGTCCAGCAGAGAGCCTCCAGCCCCAGATGCCACAGTGCAGAGAAAACCTGCAGGACAGAGTCTCCTTCTATCATCCATCTAGCTGTCATCTGTCTATCATCTCTCTCTCTCTCTCTGGTTTTTAATTTCTGCAGGTTGAACACAGTTTACTTGCCTGTATTCTATTCTCACTCATTTCCCATTCTCGCTCCTTACCCGAGATCCCTCTTATGCACCGTTTCATCAGCAGCCTGCAAATTGTCTATTAAAACAGGCAAAGAATCAGGCAAATTGGACAAAATAAGCAATGTTTCCATGGACACATTTGATTTATTTGTTGCTACAGATGGTTCAGTGTTTTGGGAGGAAGGCTTCGCAGAATCTCCTCGTTTGTCAAGTGTCTTTAGATCTGTGCTAATTTGTCCCGCCTGACGGTGGAATGCGTTTAGGCTTTTGCATGATTTCTGAGTGATCAACGAGCAGGTGAACGCGTTTGGTAAACGCTTTGTCGGTTTTGTTTTTGTCTGGTTTCCCCTAAATCTGCACGACCTTTGAAGGTTACTTGGAGGGTACAGGGGCCGCAGGCCGGGAAGGGAGGATGCAGTGCTTATGAAACCAGCCGCCTGCTGCCCACACGGGTGCGCTGACTGTGAAGGAGGCTGCGTCTTTCCCGTTGGTCTCGGCCACGTGCCATCCTTGAGTGACGTCGCCCCTGGCTTTCCTCCCGAAGGTTCCCAGCGCCCTTTAAAGGGTAGATCTGCAATTTGCTTCCAGTCGCTTGCCCCAAACTTAGCATCTCACTAGCCGCTTTGTAAGCTAACTGTGGAATATGTCCCGGCTCACAGCCCGCCGCTCATACTTCGTGAGCCGAAAGCTATTGCCCCCAGTGATGCCGGCTTCTCTTTTGCTAAAACATTGATAACGTGTCCGCCTTGGGCATCTGACATGCATCCACATATCTGAGAACTATTTCAACATCGAGATCAAAAAGGGGTGGGGTGGGGTCACGGCATTATCTGAACAGCTGCATGAATAAATAGAAGGAAAGAACGACGAGAGAAGAGGCGGACCCAAAACCGAGCACCCAGGACTCCCACAATCGCGAATCGCGCATCGCGAATCTCGGATCGCGAGTCTCGGCCCAGGAATGCTCTCTCGCCCTTTAGTCTCGCAACACGTTTACTGGGGTGTGATTGACAGAGCACACAAACTCAAAGCCTGCAAGAAAATCAATTAATATCGATATGAAGGCACATGATAGAATTATATAGGGTTCAAAGGTCATCCCTATAGATCGGTTGTGTGCATGGAGATGTAAAGTGAACAAGCACATAAATATAACAGCCACGCACACACACATATTTGCACACACTATCTGTTCCCGGCTGATGCTGATCTGTTTTCTGCCATCTTCCTGAAGTTTCTGTATTTTCATTTTTGGTACTTTCTCAGGAACGGAATCTTCCCCCGATGGATCCGTCACCGATGCTTCTGCCCTAAGTGATTTTTTTTTTCCAAGACCCGGATAATAACACTTCTGCCAAACCTACTGCTGCTTCCTGACTTCATATTCCCCAAGAGTGTCCCACTGCATGATAGAGAATAGTGCCTTATTTTCTTGTGTGCGTGTTGTGTCTGGGGATTGAACCCAGGGGTGCTTAACCACTGAGCCACATCTCGACCCCATTTTATTTCTTATTCTAAGATAGAGTCACATTAAAGTTGTGTAGGGCCTCACCAAGTTGCGGAGGCTGGCCTCCAACTTGCAATCCTCTTGCCTCAGCCTCCCAAATCTCTGAGATTAGAATTGTGTACCAAGACACCTGGCGGATCTGCACAAAAGTTACCGTGGAGTGCTTTCGAACTGTTTTTCATCCCATTGTGTTTTGATTGTACTTCTTAGTGACTAATAAATGCTGCATATGTCCATATTCTGTTTTCCAACAATGCAGCTTCCTGGGTGAAGTGTGTTTATAAATACTTGCCCTTTTTTTTTTTTAAAGTCAAGCTGTTTCTTTCCAATTATTCGTTTTTCAGGTTTCTCTGAGTTCTTATCACAATGTCTTTTTCAAACGTACAATTTCTATCTGCCTGCAGTTTATCTTTTCATTCTCTTAATGGAGCTTTGGAAGCACACATTTTTGAAAGATTGTCTCATTCATATTGTTTTAAAATAAAAGGTGATCGTGACTGTCAATTCCAAGAAATCTTTGGCTAGTTGTGGGTCACATTTAAGTCTCGTAGGCTTTTTTCTAGATGCACGGAGGATCTAGGTTTTAAATGCAAATTTAAAGTCTCACCTACATTCAAATTTTGAGTTTAAGTTTTTTATATGGCACAAGATATAGACTGAGGGGATCTTTCTTGGTTGGCTTTTTTTTTTTTTTTTTTTTCTCGCTTGTGCATATCTGATTGTTCTGCCATACCTGTGTTTTAAAATATCATCCTGTCCCTGCAGAATGCACTCTGAAATTTTTATCAGAAATCCATTTTCCAAACAGACATAACAGCCCAGGCTTGTGAGTCTCATCACTCGGGAGCTGAGGCTGGGGCATCTCAAGTTCACGGACAGCCTGAGGAATTGGGTGCGACCCTGTCTCAAAACGGAATAGAGCCAGGCGCAGGGGCCCACGCCTGTCATCCCAGTGGCTCGGGAGGCTGAGGCAGGAGGATGGCGAGTTCAAGGCCAGCCTCCACAAACATGAGGCCCTCAGCAACTCAGTGAGATCCTGTCTCTAAATAGAATGCTAAATAGGAGGGCTGAGGATATAGCTCAGTTGGTTGAGTGCTTGCCTCTCAAGCACAAGGCCCTGGGTTCAAATCCCCAGTACCGCAAAAAAAAAAAAAAAAAAAAAAAAAAAAAAAAAAAGTGTAATGTGAAATACGGCTGGGGAGGTGGCTCAGTGACCGAGCACCCCTGAGTTCAATCCCCAGTACAAAAAATAAATACATAAAAACACAAAAGAGAATAGAATAGGATAATGGCTGGTCACGTGGCCCAGCAGCAGAGCACTTGGTATCCTGGGGTACCACCAAATACCCCAGGGATGCAAACAGAAAACAAGAATCTATTTTCTATGTATTTTGCATTTGCCTCTGGACTGTTTCCATTCATTTATTTATTCCATTGATTTGTTTGTCCCTATTCTTAACAAGAGCATTTTAAACTAAGGCTTTCAGGAGGCTGGGGGTGTGGCTCCGTGTAGCGCGCTGGATTGGCACATGCAAGGACCTGGGTTAGATTTCCAGAACTGAAAAAAAAAAAAAAAAAAAGAAAAAAAAAAGAAAGAAAAAGAAGAAATGAAAAAAGTTTATTCTCATATATATATAATTATCCCATATATATATACACGTATATATGAGATAGGAGATTCCTTGCTCTACATTTGTAATGCACACACCATAATTTGGTGGATTTCATTACCTACAACCACCCGGCCCCTGCTTTCCTGCCGCCTCTCAATCCCCTTCCCTGACTGCTGATCCCTTTAAACTGTGTCGTCTCTGCTGAAGTTCCACTTTTTCTTTGTCCACCATTCCCCTGAGATGAAACTTGAACCAGGGACGACTCACCACTGAGCCACATCCCCAACCCTTTGTATTTTCTTTTTCTTTTTATTTCTTTCTTTCTTTCTTTCTTTCTTTCTTTCTTTCTTTCTTTCTTTCTTTCTTTCTTTCTTTCTTTCTTTCTTTCTTTCTTTCTTTCTTTCTTTCTTTCTTTCTTTCTTTCTCTTTTTTAATTAGAGACAGGGTCTCACCAAGTTGCTCAGGGCCTCACTAAATTGCTGAGGCTGGCCTGCAACTTGCCATCCTCCTGCCTCAGCCTCCTAAGGGGCTGGGAGGCCAGACTTATCGTCTTTTGACTTTTCCAGCACCTGCTTTTGGGCTCCTCTTGGTGACCCTGTTAGGTGCATCGAGAGGCACTGGATAGTTCTCTCCTTATTTGCCGGTCGCCCTGCATGACTTGCGGATTCTCTTGATTTTCGCTTTTCCCCGCCTGGTTGCGTCTTAGCTCACGGCTTCTCTTGTGCTGCTCTCTTGCCTCCAAACCAAAGCAAGATCCAGGTCCTGCCAACCGGGTCGCCTGTCGACCTGGAAATCACCCTGGCAGCTCGGCATCTCTGTCCTCCTGTCTGTCTCCGCAGAACAGCGGGAATCGCGGGAATCCTCCCCTTCCCGCTTCAGCTGAGCCGAGCACCCCAAGGTCGAGGCTATTCTTTCTCTGAGGCTTCGGAGGCCCGCGGGCGCGGCGGAGGCCGAGTGCGGAGGCCCGGGGTCTCCGCTGAGCTCTGCCTGAGCGCCTCCCTGAGGCCAGAGTTCACCGCGCCGCCAAGCGGGATCCAAGGCTCGGGGACCGTCCCCGCTCTGCAGGGCTGCGTCCCACCCTGGGGGACCCGAGGCCATCGAATCCTTCCCAGGGCGGGGACCCTGCTCCCCCGCGAGATTCCCTGATGGCTTCCCGTCCTGGTGAGTCCGGGGCCGGGACTCTGGGGACGTCTTCGTGTCCCCCCCGCCCCGCGCGGACTGTGTCCCCACGGTACCCGAAGCGACACGGCCGGTTTTGACGAGGACCGCCGCTGCTCCAGCCCTGCAGGGCCTGGCGACCCAGCTGAGAGCGGGAGCCCCAGCAGGGCGCACCCCTGGGAAGGGGTCACCGTCCTGGGCATTGCAACCGCCTCTGGAGACAAGGTCCATGCAGTGACCGGGGACACCTCCATGGTTAAGGGTGAACACGGGCACAGGGGGCCGGCGGGTGGGCCCCAGGGTCAGTGCAAATGCCCTGGGGCAGGCAGATCTGCTTTGAGGTCAAGTCTCTGGAGAGAGGGAGGGAGGAGGAGGGAGGAGGGAGGAGGGAAGGAGGAGGGAGAAGGGAGGAGGGAGGTCCACTGGGGTGGCGTCCCTGAGCACCCTGCTTCTCCCGGCCTCCTTCCTGGGCTCGGCCAGCTGCCCACAGGGCTGTCCCCAGCGCTCACGGCCTCAGGCACCGTGTCTGCTCCTGGCAAAAGGTGAAATGGGGACACAATGCACCTCACGGGATTTTCGAAAACGTAGACCCACTTGTGTGGGAACATATGGGGCATGATTTAAAGGCCTTGGATGTGGATTCTGATCAGCGCGGCTAAGGGGAGCCACGCTTCTGCTTCAGGGCTGTCTGCTCTCCTAGGGTTGGGCGGCTTAAACAGCGTGTAGAGACGAAGACGAGAGTCTCCAAATGCATGCGCACACACGAGGGCATGTGAGCTGTGCAAACATGCAGAGATCTCTGGATATCTACGCAGGGAAACGGATGGAGAGATAGGTGATAGAGAGATAATAGATGATGGATAGACAGACAGATGATAGACAGATGACAGGTGGATGGAAGGATGATAGATGGAGACTCTGTCCTGAGGTTTTCTCTGCACTGTGGCATCTGCGGCTGGGGTTCTCTGCTGGGCTGTGCTGTGCACTGCAGGCTGTGGAGCAGAGTCTCCACACACCAGGAGCCAGGAGCAGCCCCACCCAGTTTGTGACAGCCACCTAGATAGACAGAAGTGGTAGATGACAGATAGATAGATAGGTAGATAGATAGATAGTCAGATGACAGCTGGATGGACAGATGATAGAAGGAGACTCTGTCCTGCGGGTTTTCTCTGCACTGTGGCATCTGGGGCTGGAGGGTCTCTGTGCAGGGCTGTGCTGTGCACTGCAGGCTATTGAGCAGCATCTCTGGGCTCCACACACCAGGGACCAGAAGCAACCCACCCAGGTTGTGACAACAACCTAGATGGGACAGAATGGTAGATGACAGCTGGATGGACAGATTGATAGACAGAGACTCTGTCCTGCAGGTTTCTCTGCACTGTGGCATCTGGGGCTGGAGGGTCTCTGTGCAGGGCTGTGCTGTGCACTGCAGGCTATTGAGCAGCATCTCTGGGCTCCACACACCAGGGACAGAAGCAACCCACCCAGGTTGTGACAACAACCTAGATAGACAGAATGGTAGATGACAGCTGGATGGACAGATGATAGACAGAGGACTCTGTCCTGCAGGTTTTCTCTGCACTGTGGGCA
Organism: Sciurus vulgaris; assembly: GCF_902686455.1. Lineage (NCBI taxonomy): Eukaryota > Metazoa > Chordata > Mammalia > Rodentia > Sciuridae > Sciurus > Sciurus vulgaris. The sequence goes on from NC_136471.1 coordinate 135,417,082, forward strand.
TCTGGGCTGGAGGGTCTCTGTGCAGGGCTGTGCTGTGCATTGCAGGCTGTGAAGCAGCCTCTCTGGGCTCCACACACCAGGAGCAGGAGCAGCCCCACCCAGGTTGTGACAGCCCACATAGACAGACAGAAGTGGTAAATGATGGACAGATAGATAGATGAATAGATAGATAGTAGATAGATAGACAGACAGATGACAGCTGGATGGAAGACTGATTAGATAGGAAGGAAGACTCTGTCCTGCAGATTTTCTCTGAACGAGGCATCTGGGGCTGGGGATCTATGTGCTGGGCTGTGCTGTGCACTGTAGGCTGTGGAGCAGCGTCTCTGGGCTCCACACACCAGGGGCCAAGAGCAGCCCCACCCCGTTTCACAATCACCAGGTGCGTAGACTAACAATTCTGTCAAGCCTTCAGGGGGGCATGAAAGACATTTTAAATATCTCTTTTAAGCTCATCCATGAAGGATCAGCATGCACTACGTTTCTGGGCAGGTGAGCAGTCAATCACAGAGGCTGTCTGTTTGATTGAAGTTCAACATTATTACATTGAGGTTCAGATCAAAATTCCCCCAACCTCAGTGGCTGAGACCAACATCTTCGTCCTCGAGCGATTCCTAGGAGCCAGTTCCAGCTGAAGAACAAATCCACTGACGTCACCGTGCCACCCAGACACGAAGGGGGAATTCCGCTCAACGGGAGAGCCTCATCCGTGCCGATCTGTGAACGGAGGCAACGACCCGTGAGAGATGCTATCGGTCGCCCCGGGAAGGGATTTCAGGGGTCCGTCAGCGGGATTGCCGGTTGCCGAAATGCATAGTCTGCTTTTGCTAAAAGAGTGATTTTATCATGGAGATCCTGGACGCTTCAACCCAAGTTACAATCTGGCTGAAGTTAAGTCACTTACGGGGGTTTCTTGCCTGGGATCTATACCCCCTCCCCAGGAAAGAGCGACGCTGAACGATACAAAAACTAAAACTAAGGATAAGACATCTCTGTGTCCGCTCGAGACTCTAGGCATCCAAGTTTACCAAGAGACGTTGCTCCGAACATTTCCAAGGAGATGTTTTCCAAATGCACGCGTGTGTTGCTGAGGGGGTGGGTTTGTACGTTCTGAGCATCAGCAGCCTGCAGTAGAGGACAGATGGTCTCTGTCCCCACACCCGCCAGACGGCTGCCCAACAGATCCCGCTGCACTCAGAGACGTCGGGCAAGGCCTCGGCTGCGCACGAAGCGCTCCGCGCGGTTGGCCCAGGGAAATACGGGGAAAGGAAAGCCAGCTGGTCACCACCAACGTGGTGGCTGAGGACACGCGTATCCTGATTGGCCACAGGGAACACCGTGCTCTGCGCAAAGAATATGCAAAGATGCGTCTGTCAAACTAGAAATAACCAGATCGTGACCGGTTTGTGTTGGGAACAACCTGGATGCGAAGTGATGATGTGAGTTGTTTAGCATTTGCAAACAAGGGACACATACTTGGAGATCATAGAATGTTTAGAACAGAGCATTATGGGTTGTCTTCAGTTACCTTTTTTTTTTTTGAAGGGTTGGTTGTACCAAGGATTGAACTCAGGGACCCTCAACCCTGGAGCCACCTCCCCAGTCCTATTTTGCATTTTATTTAGAGACAGGGTGTCGCTGAGTTGCATAGGGCCTCGCTGTTGCCGAGGCTGGCTTTGAACTCAAGATCCTCTTGTCTCAGCCTCCCCAGCTGCTGGGATGACAGGCCACCATGACCAGCTCTTCAGTAGATTCAGCAGTAAAAAGCACACTTCTACCTATTAGAAGTTATTAGCAGGTGGATTTAGTTTAAATGTGTATTTTTAAATCATTTCTAATTAGAGCTCCTTGCCTTGTGTCTCTCCATCTAGAACGAGAGACTCTGGGAAAGAGAGCAAGCGTAAAATGCTCATTGCAATGTCTTCATCAAATCAAGGCTGAATGATTGCCAATCCTACTCATCCTCGCATCTGAAAGACTCATTCTGCAAGACTGTCCACTGAATGGGGAGCTTTCTGTGGCTCTCAAACACACAAGGGCCGCTCGGCTCCAGACTCCGGTCTCCTGCAAGCCCCGAGAGTGATCCATTATCAGCTGCACACTGAGAGCAAAACAAAATCAGGGCCGGGAGTGAACCGTGGTGCACAACCTGAAATCCCAGCGGCTGGGGAGGCTGAGGCAGGAGGAGGGCGAGTTCAAAACCAGCCTCAACAAAAGGGAGGCCCAAAGCAACTCAGAGAGACCCGGTCCTCTAATAAAATGCAAAAACAGGTTGGGGAGGTGGCTCAGTGGTCAAGCAGCCCTGGGTTCAATCCTCCTACCAAAATAAACAAAACAAACAACAACAACAATAGACTCCGCTCCAGTGCAGTTCAGGAAGTGCACCAGGGCATGCCAGTTTCAAGGTTAGACATTATCCCTGTGCATCTCCATCACCAGGATCTGATGCCTCTTCTTTGATTGGTTGTGTCCGGAGAAATGGGAGCGAGTGTTTTGCAAACACCTGTCACACCAGCTGTTTGCAACCGGAAGAACCGAGGTGCAAAACCTCGGAGGTCCATCCACACCTAAGGTTCTTCCCTTACAAGACTGTTTACCCTGATAGGATGTGGCCCTGGTAGGACCCTGCCTCCTCCATGAGAAAGAGGAACACTCTGGCTTCCCAGAGAGACGGCACCACCTCAGATTGCACCGGAAAGTAGCACAGGGGGACCACACACCTTGGGGGGCTATCTGGGAATCCTAATGGCCACTGTCTTTGTGATGAGGTGGAACTCTTACCCTCTCAGACCTAATTCAGTCACGTGGATGGCAATTGCACAATAAGCTACCCCATCGAGCCTCAAGGTTACCAGGTTGAGGAAGGGGAAGGATCGTCAAGAGCAAACGTCGGTGCCCAAGGAGGGTCAGGATGCACCCGAATTTTATGGGTGCTCTTTTGTTACTTTGTTACTGTAATAGGAAGAAAGAAAGAGAGAGATGTGCAGGGCACCCTTCAAACTCCAGAAACACCTCTCTCAGGATCAGGTGGTAGCATCGCGAGTTAGCATCGTATCTGCGATTAGTCATTTCTGCAAAAGTGGACTGGAGATTCTGCTCTTGGGGCAGATGTGCCAGAGAGATCAGATCTGGTGCTTGGCTGTGTGAGGAGAAAAGAGAGATTATTTTCCAAGACTGGAGAAAGAATAAACTTCTTATGTTTTCCATGGTAGCCTGAGAGTTGATGTCTCTGTATCAGAGAGGAGAACTTTAGTCAGCGGAGAAGCCTCTGCGATCTGTATGGAAGCTTAAACAAAGAAACGAAAAATAAAATTCAAAAAGTGGCCTCCTTCTCCCGTCATTTCAACACAGAGGAAGCACATTAAACCAATATCCATCCTGTAAGAGAAAACAGCGGATGAAACAGAACAGAAACCTAAATACTAATAAGGTAATTTGATCTATAAAACAATGTTGAGCTATTAAAAAAAAAAAAAAAAAAAAAAAAGGAGGTCATAGAAGAAATACAAGAGCCCAGGACAACAAATGGCAAATGCTTAGTCACACTAGTAATCCAAGAAAAACCAAATGAACGTAGATGGGAAAAACTTGTTCTAGCTCATCGTAATGGTCGAAATTAAAGTTTAAAGTGTCAGCTCTGATAGGTCTGTGGGGACATGGCTTCGCATTCCTGGTTTAGCTTTGAGAATTCATTTAGTAAGACAATTAGAACCACCTGTAGTACCGATTTTATTCCGCTATACATAACATGTATATGTGTGTATATATATATAACATTAGAGAAAGAAGAGTCTGGGCCACACAGAATTTGTATATATGCATATATATATCCACACTTGTATACCACACATAGATCAGACGGTAAATGGAGGGTCGTCTCTCATCTTTCTGACCGTCCATGTTGCATAGGATCACATGATCATGCCAGTCACATGTGCACGTGAGTCACCATGTCTGTTCACTCCACTATCATTATAAATATATACACCATGCCTCATACGCACATACTGTCTCATATAGGTCCACACACCCATTTAGAGCATTTTCCAAATCTTTGTCGAGTACATTTCTTAAATTGTTGGCATCTTTGGCCACAGGGTATACTGGATCCCCCAGGCGAATGCTTCTACGTTGCTAAATCTATGAAGTCGGTTTATTCAAAACCTTGCCATCTTGGGTCAAGCTTAGAAAACCTGGACCCCCAGACCCCCCACGGCTAAGCAGAGGAAATCAAACACAAGTTTCCCGTGTGGCTTCCCTGGCATGCACCTATTACCCCAGGGGTTCAGTGGGGCCATTTGGAGTGTAGGCAAATGCTGTGCAGCCTGCTTCTCTTAGAATATATTACCCACTTGCACAAATGGAACAAAATCATCATTTCTATGGGAGACGAAGAGGCTGCTACCACTTGAATACATCATAAACCACTTGTGTTGGGGAGTTTGGTGGAGATTGACACTTTATTCTTTATCGACCACTCAGTTAGCTGCGAACACCTTTTTCAAAATCAGTGCTTTTCCAACTAAGTTGTGCACCTGTATTTCCCTAAGAACACAATTCTTTATGTTCTTGGGTGTAAGTTCATGTGCCTGCATTTTTAGTTAGTTTGTTGATTCAAACTATTTTTAAAAGTAACCTAGAAAGACTTTTCCAGAGAGAATTACATCCTGTATCACTTGGCTTCTGAATCATATCATAAGATAGTGATGTTTGGCGAGGGAGACACCAGATAATTGAGGTACTTCAGGAAAACAGCCAATCAGAAACCAATTTGCATATGGCGGCTTTCTGTTGAACATATGCTTCATCAAATTCCACGGTGTCTTCCTGAGATCTCAAAAGAATTTTGGACTAAGTATCAGAAATAGTTGTACTTATTTTATTTATTTTTTTCTTTGCCAAGTGTTGGTTTTTATCTTAAATCCCTTCTGTAAAATTTTGGACATCAACGGTGTGGCCCCAATTTAGCTACCATCTGATGTGATATCACACATTCCTTACTAGTTTCCCTGATATATATCTCTTTATAAAAGTGTTTGATATACAGTTGACCTTCCATATCTGGAGGTTTGACCTTTGTGGATTCAACCAGCTACAAATGAAAAATACTTAGAAAAATACTTAGCAAAAAATTGTACTGAGCATGTACATTTTTGTCTACTCATTTTTAAAAAAGTTTTTATTTGTTCTCATTAGTTGCACCTGACAGCAGAAGGCATTTGTGCTTTTTGATAGATCACACATAAATGGAGTGACATCTCTCATTTTTCTGATTGTATTATATATCGTAGGATCACATGGGTCATGCAGTTTTTAAACAATGCAGTTCAATACTATATAGTGGTATGGTTTGGGCCTGAGGTGCATTTCAATAAAGTCATATATGAGACGATGCAGGAGTCTTCAGAGCGAAATGATTAGGTTATGAGAGTCTTAACCCTAATCCAACTGGATCAATCTATTTGGCAGGTAAAAATTCGAAAGAAGCACTGTAGGCAGGCGGGGTATGTCTGCAGGAAGTAGGTCTTTGGGGTATGCTTTGGGATTTATATTTGGTCCCTGGTGAGCAGAGCTCTCTCTGCTCCCTGGTGCCACGTCCTGAG
>NC_136471.1:135427684-135502684 GCF_902686455.1 Sciurus vulgaris
AGGGCCTCGCTAAGCTGCTGAGGCTAACCTTCAACTTGGGATCCTCCTGCCTCAGCCTCCCAAGACACTGACATCACAGGGGTGTGCCCCGGTGCCCGGCTCCTTGCTGCTTTCCACAGATAAATTGCTTCTCTTTTTTCGATGCAGCAGGTTCAAGACGGTCATCGAAATAGTGCTGTCGTTCCCACTCAGTGGCGGGTTTCTTTTGAAACCTCCCCTCGAGTCTATCATCTGTCTACGTAGCTACCTACCTATCATCTACGTGGCTACCTAACTATCATTTAGAAATCTATGTGTCCACCTGTTATTTCCCAATCTGTCCTATTATGATATCCGCGCACGTCTTATCCGTCTTCTGTGCATCTGTCAATCATCTATCCTCTACCCGCCTGCCCACCTCTCTCTGATCTACCTAATCACCTCAGCAGCGATTCCTGAGCAACGTCAGCACCATGCATTTTATTCAAGTGACATTGTGACATGCATTTTATTAAAGTGACCTGTCGTGCTCCTTGCTCCTTCTGCACGGCACCAAGTCCCGGGAGGTCTCTGTCAATGAGCACAGTGGTCCCTTCTTGAGCAGGGTGTCCCTGCTTCCCTGACCGCCATTCCTTGGACATTGCTCATTGGCCCATTATGGCCATTCATTGGACGTCCCGTGGACATTCAAAAGGTCCCGTGCTTCCTATTCCTGGAGGAAGAAAAGAGTGACCACCGTCTAGAGCCTCAAGGGAGCCCACAACTGATTTCCAAAGCGGACCAATCATCAAAGGCAACTTTGGGTCAAGAGCCATGATCCTGAAGGTCCTTCAGGTGCAGAGCCCTCTGCTTCTGAAACCAAGTGCACCGTCCACAGCCTGGCGAGGGAAATCGTGTCTCTGCCTCAAGTTCAGCCACCCCCTGAAATGCCATGTGGGATGTTGGCCAATACCGACCTCACATCTCGGTTTCCAGATGGAAGACAGCACCTGGGTCCTGCTTGCTTCCCAGAGTCCAGAACCTAGAAGCTGGGCTCCCCATCACCTGCCAAGCCAGGTGTTCAGACTTTCATTTTAGAGGCCGTCAAGTGACTTATTTCTAGCAATTTCTAAAGAATGTGTGCTGACAGGACCTTGTAGCACGTGAGAGTCTATGTTTTAAGGACATTATTCTTGGTATTTCAGTAAGCATTATTTATTTGTCTCTGTGACCAAAAGTTGGACATATGTATATATATAGATAGATAGATGATAGATAGAGATACATGCACATATACGCACGTATATATTTATATATGAAGATCGTATATTTATATGCATATATATAAATGCATGCATATTATACGAATGTGCATATTTGCACAGTAAATGTAATATATTATACATTTAGGTGTATGTATAACCTACGCCTAAGCAGTTTAGAACCAAGCATGAGTCCTTCGTCATGTGGAAGGGCCCTTGTTCTCATGACCTCGAGCACAGAGAGTCAGTCGCTTATCAGCCTCACACAGCGACCCTGCAGAGTTCCGATGCGTCTTGACTCTCTCTGGCAGGGGGTGGCCTGGTCACGTTGCATTTCTTGCAAAACCCAAGTCCCAACTCTCTGGGGAGACCCGGAGGCCGAGCAGAGAAAGAAAAAACAAAATTAAAATCTAGCACCGGGGCTTTGGCGTGGGCGTCCGGGGAAGCGGGTGGGGACCCACAGGCTGCAGAGCGTGCTCCTCCCGACCAGAGAGCCACCGGGCCTCCAGCTGCCACTCAGAGGGAGCTCCAGCGACCACCCCAGCTGGCCTGTCTCCAGGGGACCCGGCAGAGAAGGGCTGCATCCTGGCCAAGCACAGGGAGTGACGGAGGTGGCAGGTTCTCCAGCCGCGGCAGCGCAAGCCGGGCCCTGCGTCCGCGCTGGCGAGGCCCCGCTCCTTTCCCGCACATTCCTTCTGTGGATCCAGCCGCCCCGCAGACTTGCAGTGAGTTTCCTCTTTCAAATCCAGGGGTCCAGCCTGTCCTACTGGTCAGGGGAACGCTCCTTTCAAGGAAGAGTCTCCAGCAGGGGGTCGTCCGGGATTTGTGCACGGAGATTGACAGGATGTATTTGTACTCATTGCATTAGAGCCTAGTAATTGCATCAGATCACATTAAATATCAAAAAATAATCATTTTAGAAAAATTATTGATGCATAGTAATTCTGTGTAGTAGAGGAGTTTCTTCTGAGTGTTTTTAGAGGCACGTAAAATAACTGGAATCAACTTCCTTCCTATATGCATCCCTGGGTTCCTTCCTTCCCTACAGAATCCACATCTGAGAGGCCGATCACCAGCCCTGGCACAGCAGGGTCTGTTTTGTTTTGCTTAGTGTGATGTTGGTTTCCTTCCATTTTCCTGCAAATGACATTGTTCTGTTCCTCGCGTGGCTGAGCAGAAGGCTGGCAGGCTGCAGGCCACAGGCCGTCTCTGTGGACTGAGCTTCACAGAGGGACAGGGCTCAGAGAAAGAGTATCCATCGGACTGGGGAGGCTGAGGCAGGAGGATGACAAGCTTGAGGCCAGTCTCTGCCACTTAGTAAGGTCCAAGCAACTTCAAGAGACCCTGACTCTGAATAAATACATTTTAAAAAAAGGCTGGGGACGTGGCTCCTAACTTTTTGAAGCTCCTCCATACAGTTTTCGGTGCTGACTATTGGAAGTTTTAATCCCACAAACATCAACATGGAGAAAGAAAAAGGGAAAAAAGAAAAACTATCCAGATTTTTTACTTTGGTTTAGATGAAAATTTTTTTCATCTCTTCAGCAGGAACGAGCTGAACTCCAGAGTCAGAAGGGCTAGAAAAATCAGCAGCACCTCATACCTGTGTTTAGATGTGGTTGAGGGCAGAAGTCACACTGTGTCCAAAGAAACGGACTCATTAATAGTGAAGAAGAAATAGCCCCAGGGTGAGGGACCGCCTCCCTTCAAGGAGCTCAGTTAATGTTTTAAATTCATCGAAATGAAAGTAAAAAAAAAAAAAAAATTGGGGTAGGTAGTTTTCTTTGCTTTCTTATTTTTTTTTTTCCATGTTGATGTTTATGGGATTATAACTTACTACAGTCAATACCGAAAACAGTATGGAGGATTTCAAAAAATTAGAAAGTTAGCCGGGCCTATTCGGTGCATGCCTTTAACACCAGCAATTGGAGAGGCTGAGGCAGGAGGATTGGAAGCTTGAGGCCAGCCTCACCAACTCAGTGAGGCCCCAATCAACTTCAGGAGAACCTGACTCTAAATAAAAAATAAGAAGGTTTGGGGACGTGGCTCAGTAGTTAAGTACCCCTAGGTTCAATCCCTGGTACTAAATAGTAATAATAATAATAATAATAATAATAATAATAAATAAATCTACTACAATCTATCCAAATGAAATGGAATCCATATATGGAAGAGATATTTGTACTACCATATCCATTGCTGCAAGATTCAAAATGTCCCGGATATGGAAGCAACCCAAGAATCCAGACACAGATTAGTTGATAAAGAGAATATGGTGGAATATTACTTGGCCATGAAAAAGGAGACCTGATCACATGCCTCAATGTGGAGGAAACTGGAGGATATTTTGCTCATTGAAATAAGCCAGGCATAGGACAAACACTAAATTTTCTCACTCAAATGTGGATTTGAGAACAGTTAGAGTCAGAAATAGAGAGTTGGATAGTCATTATCAGGGCCTGGGAGATGGACAAACACCTGAAGTAATGTTGGTTAACATGGGTCAATTTATATGAGATAAATAAATTCTATAGAACCATGTCACTTTCTTCAATCACTCTTTATTTTTCTGGTACCAGGGGAAAATTTTTCTTTTTAATGTTTTGTTTTGAGACAAGGTCTCACCATATTGTTGAGGTTGTTCTCAATCTTGTGATCCTCCGGCCTCAACCTCCAGAGACACTGGGATTACAGGCATGCACCACAATTCCCAGATGTGCTGGGTGGATCTCAGTAACTCCATGTGCACATGTGCACACACACACACCCACACACACGCATAATTATGTCAAATTTAGGCTGTTTAATCACCCCTATTATGGTAATCTTTTTACAAAATGTTCCCATATTGAAGCACCCCATTCTGCACATTACATGTAGAACCTTTTTATTTCCCATTTAGCAAGAAAATAGAAAATACCAGAGACTGCATAATCTATGAAGATTTCTTTGTTAGCTTTAAGTTGCTATGAGAAAATACCAGAGACTGTGCAATTTATGAAGAAAGAAATTATTTCTTCATTGACTTTACATTGCTATGAGAAAATACCACAGACTGCATCATTTATGAAGAAAAAATGTATTTCTTACATTTCTGGGGCCATGCCTAGGTATGGGTGTCTGCTGAGGGTCTTTCAGTTGTGCCCTTTAGTACTGGAAGGCAGTAGGCTCTACCTCCAAAGATGGTCACAGTGAATATGTGGCTCCTCATCCACAAATCTTAGGGAGATCAAATTCCACCCGAGTGACCCATATGGCCTAATAATACAGGAAAAGAGAAAAACAGAGTAATATCCACTTCAAAGGAACCAGAAAAAGCCCAGGTCATTTTTAAAATTTACTTTTAGGGATGCTAAAGAGAGCTCTGAAAAATAAAATTTAATTTCAATACAACACACAAGCCACTCGAGCTCGTAACAGGACACCATGTTGCACATTCATGGGACAATTCAACGCGGCATAAAAGAACAGAATACATGTTACAGGTGCATGTCATGAAACAAGAAAAGTTACACTGCAACATGACACAACCTCAGGATGCAACGTCACACAGATGTGGAGTAACAACAAAACCTAACACAACATGACAACACGAAGTAGCATACCTACACCACAAAAAACCAAAACTGAATGCTACAATTCAACACAATGGCAAAATAGAACAGGTCAACGTAATAGAACACACTACAGAGCACACAGCATACCGCAATGGCAAGAGGATTCAACTGAATAACACATCTGAGTGCCTCGACATTTATCAAAACTTCATTTCCTATGAGAAGCTGCCAGTCTTTGACCTCCAAATGCATTTTCCTGAAAGCAAACATGGTAGGTCTGAAATCCAAATCGTGGTTCTCTCTCTCTCTCCAACCTTCTGCTCTGCCCAGTTTGCCCTTGGTTTGGTTACCTTTTTGTGTTGCTGTGACCAAAAGACCCAATAAGAACAATTTTAGAGGAAGAAAAGTTCATCTGGGCCTCGTGGTTTCAGAGGTTCAGTCCCTGGTGGACCAACTCCATGGCTCTGGTCCAAGGTGAGGCAGAACATCATGGCGGAAGAGCCTGGAGGAGGAGAGCAGCTCAGGACGTGGCATCAGGAAGCAGAGAGAGCTCTGCTCACCAGGGACCAGATATAAACCCCAAGGAGCCAGGGACAGGATACAGTCCCCATGGAGCCAGGGACAGGATATAGTCCCCAAGGAGCCAGGGACAGGATATAGTTCCCAAGGGATGTCCTCAGTGACCCACCTCCTCCAGCCACACCCCACTTGCCTTGAGTTACCACCTGGTTTATTTGGGCTCATGGTGTCAGAGGTTCAGTCCATGGTGGGCGACTCCATGGCTTTGGCCCAAGGTGAGGCAGAACAAAATGGCGGAAGGGCCTGGAGGAGAAGAGCAGCTCAGGACATGGGAACCAGGAAGCAGACAGAGAGAGAGAAGGTAAAGCCAGGGTCAGGAAATAGTCCCCAAGGGCATGTCCCTTGAGACCCACCTCTGCCAGCTACACCTTACCTGCCTAGATTCACCATCTAGTTAGTCCATTCAAGTGGATTAATCCACTGACTAGGTTATAACTTGTAATGGGACCACTTCACCTGTGAACATTCTTGCATGGTCTCTCAGAGGAGCGTTGGGTGACACCTCAGGGTCAAGCCATAACCCCGCTTCCTTGCTCTCTAGGTAAGAATTTCTCAGTGTCTCCTTCCACTTCAAGTGAGTCGCCACTTCCCTTCCTGTGATTTATTGATGCACTTGACCACCAGCCCAGCACACTTCCCAATAATTGCCCGTCCAGCTCTAGGTACAAGAGAAACTTCCACCAACGCAGGTCATCTTGCTGACGGTTGAAATTCAGGGCCGGGTGCGAGAGGTTCATTAAACTTGTGTTGATTGAAGGGATTGCTTTTATTCTTCTTGCTTCCATGTTTCTGATGAGCCGTGATTTACCAAGCATTTGGGAATGGATAAAAGAAAATGTGATATATATACAGAGTGGAATATTACTCGACCATAAAGAAGAATGAAATGGTGGCATTTTGCTGGTAAATGGATGGAGCTGGAGAATATCATGCTGAGTGAAATAAGCCAAACCCAGAAAACCAAAGGCTGAATGTTTTCTCTGATATGCAGATGCTGATTCACAATAGGGAGGGGAAACAGGGAAGAATGGACTTACTTTAGATTAGGTAGAGGGAGTGAAGGAGGGAAGGGTGTGGGGCAGGAAGGACAGTAGAGTGAGCAGACATGGTGACTCATGTGCATGTGTGACTGCATGACCATGTGATCCTGCAACATGGATGGTCAGAAAAATGAGAGACGACCCTCCATTTATGTCTGATCTGTCAAAATGCAGCCATGCCTTCTGCTAATTATGTGCAACTCATTAGCACAAACGAAAGGAAATAGATGAAGTCCGCAGACAGCTGATGGCGAGCCTGTGACTGTGCAGGTCTGCAGAAGGAGGTCTCTGCACCCACCTGTCCATCACTAAGCAGCCGCGGCATGTCCTGTGGTCAGAAGGGCATGTGGTCCCTGGCGGGATGACAGCCTGGGAGAAATGCCAGGGCTCCTTTGACCACAGGAGTCGTTACCTCTGACTGGGTTTGCAGAGGGCTCTCGTGTCCCTGTTTATTCACTCTACATCCGAGGAACAGGATCCACACAAAAATGGGCACCAAGGTCTGTCCAGAAGACGCTTGGGGAGAAAAGAATACCTGCCCGAGGCTGGCTGTCGGTTCTGCCTCATGGGGTCTCGCCCTGAAGTCCCCGCACGGTGCAGGATCCCAGGCTGAACGTCCCTAATGCAGACGCCTGACTTCCTGTGTTTCTCATTTGAGTCAATGTGGTGCTCGATGCATCTTAAACATGCAGAATGACGCATTTCATGCACACATGTGGCTCCGCGCAGATCACACACTTCCCACCTGGTCACCCTCATTACAGGCTCATTTCTAGGTGTTGTGAGGCATCTGCTCGGGTGGCTTTGGAGAGGAGGAATCTTTATAGGTGGGGCCACCGAAGTGTCTTCCAAGCACCTCCCTGGGAAACACGAGTCCATGAAGCAGACCCTCCTCTGCATCTGTGGGGGATTAATCCACTTGAGTGGACCAGCTGGGTGGTGACTGTGGGCAGGTGAGTGTGGCTGGAGGAGCTGGGTCACTGGGGACATCCCTTGGGGACTATATCCTGTCCCTGGCTCCATGGGGACTATATACTGTCCCTGGCTCCATGGGGACTATATCCTGTCCCTGGCTCCTTGGGGAACTATATCCTGTCCCTGGCTCCTTGGGGACTATATCCTGTCCCTGGCTCCATGGGGACTATATCCTGTCCCTGGCTCCTTGGGGACTATATCCTATCCCTGGCTCCTTGGGGACTATATCCTGTCCCTGGCTCCATGGGGACTATATCCTGTCCCTGGCTCCTTGGGGACTATATCCTGTCCCTGGCTCCTTGGGGACTATATCCCGTCCCTGGCTCCTTGGGGACTATATCCTGTCCCTGGCTCCATGGGGACTATATCCTTTCCCTGGCTCCTTGGGGACTATATCCTGTCCCTGGCTCCATGGGGACTATATCCTGTCCCTGGCTCCTTGGGGACTATATCCTGTCCCGGGCTTCATGGGGTTTATATCTGGTCCCTGGTAAGCAGAGCTCTCTCTGCTTCCTGGTGCCACGTCCTGAGCTGCTCTCCTCCTCCAGGCCCTTCCGCCATTTTGTTCTGCCTCACCTTGGGCCAGAGCCATGGAGTCGCCCACCATGGACTGAACCTCTGAAACCATGAGCCAAAGTAATTTTTTCTTGCCCGGTATTTTGGTCACAGTGATAAAATACTAACTAAACAGCCCTGCTCCTCGGGTACCCTGAATATAACTTCTAATTGTTAACTTAATTATCTTCTCCCTTTAAAAGTCATCTGCCACTCAACCATGGGAACCGGCCACAGACCTTTCATTGATGGGTTTATCAAGTGGAAATACTTTATTTCTGTTCTTTTTCTGGCATTTTCCAGGTGCCTATATTTGGCATAGGATCATATTTTGACTTTAATGTTAAACTGGAAGTTGAGGGATATTCAAAAGAGAAACAGCGAGAGTCGGTAAGGATTCTTTTGCTTTGTTTTTTCGTTTGTATGCATTTACGCGTTTATTTGTTAGGGGTATGGGCTGCCCTGCAATTGGAAATTGCTGCGATTCCCTGTTTTTTTTTTTTTTTTAGACTGTGAGATCCAGTGCATCTTCATTTTCTACAGACTCCGCATTTTTAAATTTGCCGTGGTCTAAAATTTATTCATGACCCCCAGATTGATACTCAAGGGTTTTTTTAAATCATTTGCGGACCCATGCACAGCCGTGAACATTTGGAGTTGACGGACTTGCGATTTCCCATGTGACCTTGAGTAAAGCAATACTTTGTCTCCCATCAGCCCTTGGGCTATAAACAATTGCAAGGCGGGTTTTGTGGTGTGTTCTTTTCAGTCTTGGTCTTTCTGTTGGTGAGGTTGTTGTTGGAGACAGCTCCCTAGCTGGGTGCTTTGATGCAGGTCAGTTCTCCTGAGTGTAAGAAGGCCGATCTGCCTGGTGGAATAAACACGTGTGTTTTAGCTAAGACGGTGTCAAGCATGCGTTACGGAGCTCTTGGCCATGAATTTAATGGGAATGCACCCACCATATCTTCTTATCAAGGTCTCTTTGAAAAGAAAAGGAAAGTCTGTAAGTGATTCAAAGATGAAAATCTCACGACCAGAGTGACGGATGCCAACCTGGCCTCCATCCAGGAAATGATTCTGTATTCACTAATTCACTATTCACTGGCGACGTCATGGAACAAGGCCATCGTGGATGCTGCAGAACGGCATCCTGCTCATGGAGGAAGCTTGTGGGTGGAGGTTGACCGTGTCGAAGAGACTCGTCCGTATAAAATCTTATCTGATAACGTGATGGGTAGGGAAGTCACCTCCTCCATTCCTCAGTCTCTGCGGCTTCTGAGGCCAAAGATTCACTGAGAAAAAGAGAGAGAGAGACATTGTGAATTACATCTCCAATTTAGTCCACAGCCTGGCAGACTCGGGGCTGCTGAGGCTGCTTCCTGCTCACAGATGGCGCTGCTCCTGGTCCTCACAGGTGGAAGGGCAGGGGGCTCTCTGGTCTCTGTAGAAGGACCCTGGTCCCCTTCCTGGGCTGCACCCATGAGCTCAGCCCCTCCCAGAGCCCCACCTCCCAC
Source organism: Sciurus vulgaris (assembly GCF_902686455.1). Taxonomy (NCBI): domain Eukaryota; kingdom Metazoa; phylum Chordata; class Mammalia; order Rodentia; family Sciuridae; genus Sciurus; species Sciurus vulgaris. Next base: position 135,437,125 of record NC_136471.1, read on the forward strand.
ACCAGCACCTGGTGAGGACTCAGCACAGGAACTTGGGGACACACACTCAGGTCCCTGCCCTGCTCAGAGGGCTGGTGCATCCTGTGTGAGTCTCCTGGGCTGCTGTGACCAGACCCCCAGCCCGGGGCTGATGGACCCCAGACCTGACCGCTCTCAGCTCTGCAGGCTGCAGCCCAGGTCCAGGCGGGGCAGACTCGGGGCTGCTGAGGCTGCTTCCTGCTCACAGATGGCGCTGCTCCTGGTCCTCACAGGGTGGAAGGGCAGGGGGCTCTCTGGTCTCTGTAGAAGGACCCTGGTCCCCTTCCTGGGCTGCACTCATGAGCTCAGCCCCTCTCAGAGCCCCACCTCCCACACCAGCACCTGGTGAGGACTCAGCACAGGAACTTGGGGACACACACTCAGGTCCCTGCCCTGCTCAGAGGGCTGGTGCATCCTGTGTGAGTCTCCTGGGCTGCTGTGACCAGACCCCCAGCCCGGGGCTGATGGACCCCAGACCTGACCGCTCTCAGCTCTGCAGGCTGCAGCCCAGGTCCAGGCGGGGCAGACTCGGGGCTGCTGAGGCTGCTTCCTGCTCACAGATGGCGCTGCTCCTGGTCCTCACAGGTGGAAGGGCAGGGGGCTCTCTGGTCTCTGTAGAAGGACCTGGTCCCCTTCCTGGGCTGCACCTGCTAAGCTCAGCCCCTCCCAGAGCCCCACCTCCAACACCAGCTCCTGGTGAGGACTCGGCTTTGGAATTCCGGAAGGACAGATACATCAGATTCTCCTGCTCCCTTGTCCCTTTTCTGTGTCTGCAGCCGTCTTGGGATCTCTGTCTTTGCAAGAAACTCTGTTACGTCCATCGATACACATGAAGGGCTGCTGTTATTCTGTTTCTTCAAGACAAGGGGAGGCACTAGCATCTGACTTAAATGAGAAAGTGTCATTCATTTGATCAACTGGACACTAATTGACAAGTTATTGATTTGATCCATCCAATCGACAATTTTCTAAAGCAGAGGATTTATGTCTTTGCTCTGTCTCTGCCAATCACAAGGCGGAGAGCAGATTCTTGAATACTGATTGAAAAAATCAAATACCAACATTTACTTGTTAAATCTGCCCTTCTGTGAAGGAGTTCATATCTTCAGAGGCTAAAATGCATTTGATCACCAAAAGGTCTATGTAACAGTAAATGTCATATAGTAATGACAGAAATATTTTAATGCCATCATTAAGATTTAATTTCCAACAAAGCTTAGGACGACTTTTTCTATTTCATCCTAAGATATATGTTCTCAACATGGGAATCCATTTTCAGTTTAAATCAGGTTCTGGAGGGAATTTGGATAGGAATGTCATTATTGATTTTTAGCTGATTACTATTGTTTTCACGTCCAGGTCTGGGGTGTGTAAGTGGCTCTTTGGTCCCTTGGATATGATCAAATTGGAGCAGCTGATTGGTCTGGTTTAATCAACACACTTCGTACAGATGTGTAGACTTATCCCGTTGAACCTCAATAACGTATGCATTTATTGCACAAAGATCGAAAATTGGAAATAATATATTGCAGAGAAAAAGGAAAGCATCCAGTCTTGCCTGCAACTTCACCTGCAGTCTACTGGGGCCTCGATGCCCAATGGCCGCGCTGTGTTATTTTGAAAGTCCACGGCAGCCGCTGCTTCTGTCTGCACAGACCTCTCCGCTGCCGAGAAGGAGGGTAACCCGTCGGGACACGTCACTCCCTTTGGAAAGGTTCTGCAGCCTCGGGGTCACATGTGATCCCAGCTGTTTGAAATTTCCGGAAAGTAACACCAGCTGACAGCGTTTCTCAGGGCCCAGGGCTCGTGCAGGGGATACCTGCAGCCAGGGAGGCACCAGCAGATCTCAGAGCTGGACTCAGCCCTGGGCCTCCGAGGACACCCGGCCTCCCCCCGGGAACTTCGCTGGGGAGTCTCCAACGGTGGGGTCCCAGCTCCGGCGCTAAGAGAATCTTCCCACCTTCCCTTCCACCCAGAGCCGACACCCTGAGTGATCCTGCGATTAAGGGTTTCATGGTACGGATTCTTGAGCTGGGAATCTGCAAACTCAAATTACAATTTTGCTAATTGTTTTTTAAATTTTTCATTTGTTCTTTTTTGTTTCTTTGTTTGTTTGTTTTTGACTGTATCAGAGTCAGACGTCACAGCAGGGCACATTTTGACCTAGGCACACAGGAAGGAGATGTCATCTGCGTCCTCGGGACCTGCCTCTGGTCTAGTGAATTTTCCTCATTTATCAAAACGCATACAGAGCATTATAATCACAGGGACACTTGGAATGTTGTAATCAAAATTTTGTGGAGTGAACAGACGTGATGACTCATGTGCATGTGTGGCTGCATGACCATGTGATCCTGCCACATGGACAGTCAGAAAAATGAGAGCCAACCCTCCATTTATGTCTGATCTGTCAAAATGCAGCCATGCCTTCTGCTGTCATGGCAACCAATTAGACAGATCAAAACATACAAAATAAGCAAAAAAATGTGTTTGCTGTAAGCTTAGGACACTTTTTTTTTTTTTTTTCTTTTGAATCCTAATATTTATGTCGGGTAAATGGAAATTTGTGATCAGTTCCCATCCGCTTCGAGAGGGAATTTTCTTCATGTATGTTCGGTAGTTTTCTCCCTATTGATCTATATTTTTAAAATAGTGCTTTACGGATATGCAGAAAAGCGGGAATCACTGTGGTAGGTCCCTCCATGGTCACAGCATGATTAGGTCACTTTCTCTGTCTGTTCCTCCCATTTCCTGTCCCTTCTCCCTCCTCTCAATTTTCTTCCTGCATTCTACTGATTTTTATGAGGTTCCCCAAAATACTTTTATTCCATTCCTCTATTGTAGCTTCTGCATATCAGAAGGAATATCTGTCCATTCACTTTCTTAGTCTCATGCACTTCATCTAGGGTGATGGTCTCTAGCTCCATCCACTCACCAGCAAATGCCATCATTTCATTCTTCTTTAGGGCTGAGTAATATTCCACTGTGTATTTATGTACCACATTTTCTTTATCCATCCATTCATCTGTTGAAGGGCACCTAGGCTGGTCCCATAGTTTAGCTATTGTGAGTTGAGCTGCTATAAACATGGATGTGGCTGCGTCACTGTAGTGTGCTGATTTTAAGTCCTTTGGGTATAAACCGAGGAGTGGGAAAGCTGGGTCACATGGTGGTTTTCTGAGGTGTTTTTTAAAGATTTTTCTTTCTCTCTCTAGTCTCCACTTCAATCTTTGGCCTCTAGTTATTTCGTCATTTTTGTGACTGCAGCTCAGCCACCCTGACACAGCTGTGGCCTGTCTTCTAATACTCAGTGACCAGGGATGCCCCAGATGGCAGGTGCTGCCCTCTGTCACCTGAGTTCTTATTTTTTTATTACTTTATTTTTTTCCATTTTCTATTTGCTCTAATTAGCTGTACCTGACAGCAGAACACATTGGTACATTTATAATTATCATTTTAACTGTTATTGATGGACCCCTTGGTAAGACAGTCCATCCAGAATGCTCTCCTGTCACCTTTGACGGACAGCCAGCACCTGGGTCACGCAGGCTCGTACCTGTCGTGGAAGCCAGAGAGAAATTTCCCAGAGCGGCATTCGAAGAAGGTGCCGGACTCTCTTTGCACGCCTGTCCCTTCTGTCTGCCAATCACTTCTCTGCACATCCTCTTCCGTGGATTTATTGATGAACCCCTGCATCTTGCAGACTCCGCCAATTCCCCAGGGACCTTGGATTCAGCTTCCACACTCTCTATCAGTCCTGAGATGGAGAGTGAGCTCACGAGACCCACAGAACAGGACCACAGCAAGACGGCCTCTACCGTCTTCCCGAGTTTGCCTCTTACTGGACGAGTTTTCAGCGAGCCAGGGCCTGAAGCGCGTGTGACTCAGCCCTGCCCTTCAGCTGGCTGTGTAGGACCACTGTGGAGGGGCAGGACCCCGTGCATGGACATCGAGGTCTAGATGTGCAGTTGCTCAGGGACTCGGGAGGCTGAGGCCGGAGGACTGCAGATTGGAGGCCAGCATCCTTAAAATGAATTAAAACAGCAACGTTGCCATGAACCCATGTGGGTGTTGTTCACTCTTGAGCGAAAGGAGTTCTGAGAGCAAGTGTGGAAATGTTTGGCTCTGTGTGCATGTGTGCATTTATTTATTGCCTATTGTTTATTGTAGCTATTATTAGCATGATCAGATATTGATTTCTGAGAATGGAGCTTCCCCAGGCCTAGAATCTGACCCCTGAGAGATTCCTATGCTGGGAGAAGAGACAGACAATGAAGAAGTCAGTTATGTCTTCTTCGTATAAGGTCATCTGTCCCCTTAAAATAAATCACAAAGAAATTCAGTTCCCCGCTCTCCCCCAAAAAAAGATTATAATTAATGGTAGAAAGAAAATCGATTCTTGATTTTAAATCCTTTGATAAACACAATAATGTTATCTATGATTTTTGCAGCTTTATCGAGATATAATTTGCGTACATAATTTTCACATAATTCATGCATTCAATTTTGAATAGTTTGGACACATGTACACACTTCTATTACCAGCAATTCAGTTATAAATATACCCATCACTTTGTGATTTACTTACACATTCATATTTATTTGATTCATGTATATATATATATATATATATATATATATATATATATATATATATCTTCATCAAATTTCAGTGAGATCTGAGATAAGGCTGCTGATATTTTGCAAATTTCAGCACTCCAAGGCCTCATCAGGGTGAAGCCTATCAATCATTGCTGCATTGTATCGTTTAAGGCAAATGACAAGCCAGGAAACCTCTACGCCTGTTGGGAACAGACACAGTTCATTTCTTCCATGAAAATAAAAATCACCGGTCATGGTGGGGCACACCTGTCATCCCAGCAGCTCAGGAGGCTGAGGCAGGAGGATCATGAGTCGGAGGCCAGCCTCGGCCACTAAGCAAGTCGGCAAGACCCTGTCTCTTGAGCTGGGGTTCTGGCTCGGGGCTTGGCACGTACAAGGCTGCCTACGAATAAATAAGTAAAATAAAAAAGATCGATTGACCGATAAAAATTTAAAGGAAGACCCTGCCTCTAAATAACCCCAGGAAGGTGGCTCGTGGAGGCTGCCAGGTTGGATCCATCCCCGTACCCACGGCTGGATGTTGATGGGCAGCTTCTGCGTGGACAGTCCGTTCCTCACCCACGTCACCTCCACTCTGGGCGAACGTCCAGCTCAGAGAGGGGCGGACTTCCCTCTCTGCCTTCACTTCCCCCCGGAGGGTGACTGGCCTTTCCTGAGGACATCGGGAAGGACAGATGGAAGGACGGATGGATCCCTTTAGCCACATTCAGGAGCGTCCTCTGCTATCGAAGGTCGCTCAAGGTCACCCCTTGAAAAGAGCCCAGGTTCATGAACGGCTCCACTTCAGAGGACATCTAACAACCCCGAGTTTAGGGGATGCTGGGCCAACACCCACATAGTGGTGGTCTCTCTGTTCAGGCAGAGTTAAAAGGGTGGTATGGATACTGGACTTCCATTCTTTTTTGGGGTGTACGGGGATTGAACTCACGGGCCCTTGACCCCTGAGCCACCTCCCCAGCCCTGTTTTGCATTTTATTTAGAGGCAGAGTCTCACTGAGTTGCTTCGGGCCTCGCTTTGGCCGAGGCTGGCTCTGAACTCCCCATCCTCCTGCCTCAGCCTCCCCAGCCGCTGGGATGACAGGCACGTGCCACCACGCCTGGCCTGGACTTGCGTCCGGCAGTCTCTCCGTTCCGGAATGGAGACGTCCCTGCATCCCCAGTTCCCTGGGCAGCACGTGGGGAGACGGCACACTACGGACTTGACCCCGCAGCATGGAAGACCCCCCCAGGTGGCCCTGGAGGCTCAATGAAGCCAAGTCCAAACGGAGATGCACTGGATATTCACCATCCGCCCCGAATTTCAGATACTAGGAAAGACAGCCCACAGACAACCCCGCCAGGGCTGTTTCCCACTCTTCGCCTGTTGGTCCACTCCCGTTTCTGTACAAAGGGCTCCATAAAATATATTCGAACAATCTCTGCCTTTCCTTTAACTTTTGTTTCTGGGTGGCTAATGAAAATGGGCATTTATGTCTGCAGCTCATGTTATGCTCCTATCAGAAGAAGAAGAAGAAAAGGCACAGAGAGAGCTATCGCAGAGATTTCTTAATGGCTTTTATGTATTTATTTTTTTCTGGATGGGAGGTCGATTTTAATTTTTATTGCTTGCAATTGCTAAAATGGTAAGCAAGTGAACTCTCTACCACTGTGCAAATTGTTAGACCAATTATGGAAATATCGCACGGCCCCGCATAGATAGGGAGAATTCTTAGGCATTAATTGAAAATAAAACTGTCCGTGGTTAGGAGATGAAAGAGCCAGTTGCCCTTATTTCATCATCAGAGAGACCACGGGTCTGAATCATCTCACTGCACCCCACACGTACGGGCAATTAAAAAAATAATTCAGAAAAGGAAAAAAGAATATACGTGACACATTCATGTCATGGGATGCTTCCAAGTGCATAAGGACAATCACGTAGATTCTTAAATGGGGTCAGGCAATTAAATAAGACACAGCATTTGATGCACAAAAATGAATGATCGCCAGCAGCTCAGGAGGCTGAGACAAGAGGATCGGGAGTTCAAAGCCAGCCTCAGCAAAAGGGAGGCCCGAAGCAATGCAGTGTTATTGTAAAGAGCTTTTTTGTTTGTTTGTTTTTGCAATGGGAGGCAGATTGTAGTTTTTATTGCTTGCACATAGAAATTTTAAAATAAATAAAATATAAAAACAATAAAATACAAAATAGGGCTGGGGAGGCAGCTCAGAGGTCCAGTACCCCTGAGTTCAATCCCTGGTATAAACAAAAACAAACAAAAATCTCCAAAACTGAGATAGTACAAGGCATAGGAAGTGTAAAGTGACGTTATTCTGACTGTATGTGCATTTTTCTGATTTTTAAAAATATTTAAGAAGTCATATATTTTTATAATTTAAAATTTTTTTTTTTTACATTTGTTCTAATGAGTTGCACCTGACAGCAGAAGGCATGGGCACATTTTGACAGATCAGACGTAAATGGAGGGTCGTTTCTCATTTTTCTGACTGTCCATGTTGCAGGATCACATGGTCATGCAGTCACACATGCACATGAGTCATCATGTCTGCTCACTCTACTGTCCTTCCTGCCCCACACCCTTCCCTCCTTCACTCCCTCTACCTAATCTAAAGCACCTCTATTCCTCCCTTTCACCTCCCTTATTGTGAATTAGCATCCAAATATCATAGAAAACATTCAGCCTTTGGTTTTTGGGGATTGGCTTATTTTGCTTATTTTCCAAGTCCATCCATTTACCAACAAATGCCAGAATTTCATTCTTCTTTATGGCGGAGTAATATTCCATTGTGTATATATGCTACAGTTTCTTTATCCACTCATCTGTTGAAGGGCACCTAGGTTGGTTCCGTAGTTTAGCTATTGTGAGTTGAGCTGCTATAAACACTGATGTGGCTGTGTCACTGTAGGGTGCTGATTTTAAGTCCTTTGGGTATAAACCGAGGAGTGGGAGAGCTGGGTCACATGGTGGGTCCATTCCCAGTTTCCTGAGGACTCTCCACACTGCTTTCCAGAGTGGCTGCACAAATTGGCATTTATGTATGATCCATCAAAATGTATAAATGCATTCTACTGTCATACACAACTAATAGAACAGATAAAAAATAAAAACGGTGATAACTAGGATTCATTTTAAACTGTAAATATGCATTCAATGATTTATCTGGTCCTTTTTGTTTGTTCGTTTGATTGTTTGCCCAGGTCGGGGTCCCGGCTCCCCACGGGTGACAGGGGCGCAGAGCCACCGCGGGCGCAACCCGACACCCTGGTGCTCAGAGAAGCAGCGATGGGCAGCGAGGCCGCGCAGACCACCTAGGGGCTGCGCCCTGGAGCCCTGCGCACCAGGACCGAGCCCCGCGCACCAGGACCGGGCCCCGCGCACCAGGACCGAGCCACACGCACCAGGACCGGGCCCGAGCACCAGGACCGAGCCCCGCGCACCAGGACCGAGCCCCGCGCACCAGGACAGACCCTGCGCACGAGGACCGGGCTCCGCACACGAGAACCTAGCCCCACGCACCAGCACTAGGTTCCGCGCTCCAGGACCGAGCTCCGCGCTCCAGGACCGAGCCCCGCAGAGCCCCCGCTGGGCGCTCGCGAATGCTCCGCGGTCCCTTTCGAGGGCGGGAACCACCGGTGGCACCTCGCCAGCCACCCTTGTGCTGGGGACGCAGAGAGCGAGGCTCCTCTGCGCGCTCTGCGCTGCCAGGGTCCCCGCCAGCAGCCTGGCGCGCGTTCTGGGAGAGGCACCAGAGGGCGGGAACCGGCCCTTCGCCCATCAGAGGGGCGCCTGATGGGCGTTGCGCCCCCTTTTCCCATCGGCCACAGGGAGCCGGGCCAGGCTCCGCGCTGGGTGCGCGGATCAGAGCCAGGACGCGCACCCGGCCTGGAAGTCGGGATCCCCGGGCGGCCTGTACGCAGCGAGGTGCACCCCGGGGACACCTGTGGGTCCAGGAGGCGTCCTGCGCGTTCGCGTCGGGGCTCATTTGTGGGGCCAGGCTGAGACCTGCACCCTAAATCCTCTTTTCCAAAATCTGTTCTTCTACCGGTTTAAAAGGCGATGCATTCACTGATGCATTTCTCTCTGCATCTATGGATCGATACGCGCGTGTACCGATAGATGTGCTTCCCTGGTGTATCAATACATCTACATCTGCACGCCATGTCGACATTTATACACGAAAAAATCCGTGAAAACATCTTTTCTTTTTGGTACTGGGGTGTGAACCCAGGGATGCTTAACCACGGAGCTTCATTCGAAGCCCTGTTTTCTGTTTTAGAAACGGAGTCTGGCAGCGGGTCAGGGCTAAGCGGCTGAGAAGGTGTATTTCCCGCCATTTATCTGTGGCTATGTCAGGGATAAAGACAGTCCCACCAGGAGCAGCAACATGGAAATGGAGAATCAACTCAGGGCCCCACCAAAACTTCCCGCTGGCCAAGGAAATTCCTTGGCAATAGCAACCTGTTCTGCAAAGTGGAGCGTCCCAAGGCATTTAGTGCAATGAGTTATGAACGCATCCGAGTTAGCCACTGTGTGCAGGAAAGGGAAGAGACAGTGGGGCCTCTTCTCAAGGTCTCCAGACCTGAGCTCTTCACCACACGACCACCAGGGAACACCTTTCCCTTTGCAGAAGCTGAGCAGGTTGATTTCTCAGCCTCAGGACCTTTGCTGAGTTGGGCTGACGGTCGCTGACTTCTTCCAGGAGAGCGGCATCCGGAGAGCAATCGCCTGGAGCTTCCTCCGTATGCACGAAGGCTGGTGGGCTGCAGAATCACAGCGGGCACTGCCCTTTCAGAGACTGGAAGGATCGATGCTGCACCACAAAGAACAAGGGGTATCAAGACAGAAAACCCAGAGTGCAGATGGAGCTTGGGTTTGCCGGGAGCTCTGAGCTCATACGAATTCCCAGGTGACTTTGGGGGCTCCGTGGTACAGCAAGCTGATGACTCCACGTGCCCTTTCAATCCTTTGCTGCCGGCATGTGACTGCAGATTAGAAAGTGCTTGAAAATAATGTTAGGTGTGCACTGAACCTGCACAGACGGTTTTAGGTTCATTCCCTATGCAATACCATGTGACGTCTATTTAGAAGACATTTACATTGTGTTAGGTATTATAAGCCACCTCAAGGTAAGGCGTGAAGACCTGTATTATTAATAAGTTGGCCGGGTTTCTTTCTCTTAGCATTATGACCTCCAGTTCGATCGATGTTGGTAAGTGATAGAATCTCATTCTTTTTTCTGGCTGCATAGTATTCCACTGTGTACATGTATCACACTTTATTTGTCCATTGTGATTGACATTGCAAGGTTAGCACTTATGCCTCTGTTCCTCTCTGGAGTGACCAAAGTCTGTGTTGGGGGGTGATCAGAGAAAGATGGATGCCATACTTCTAGGACTAAGACAAAGAGTCTCTTGTGAAGGTAAAACTCTCTGCAAATTTTATCCTATGATCCCGTTGGGATCACAACTCTACTTTGGAAAATGATATTGCATTTTTCCCTTTTACAGGTGAAGAGATGGAGACCCGGCCATTGTTATCATTTGGTTGATACAAAGGTGACTCATATCAAAGAAGATTTATAATTTTTTTAGGAATTTGAATGGGTAGGGTAATCTTCCTAGGAGAGTCCTGGGGAAGATTTTTCAGCAGTTATTGCTTCAAAGACTTGAAGAACACCGTTCTTCACAGAGCACTGGACTTTTTCAAGAGTCCTTGCATAGAAATATCATGCCCTGGGTCTGTTAATGGAATGCCTTTTTCCCCAGCAGTACTGAAATTAATAAAATATTTAAATGCAATCTGTTCATCGGGTTGTGCCTCTCATGGGCTCTGAATCACATCGTATCCGGGTAAGGTCTCCACAACGCACGCCTCAGCTTCTTATTCTGCAAACTCCTTTGTGTTTTGCAAAGTGGACCCGGGGTTTGGCGGGGCTGGGGAAGCGATTCTCCCAGGGAATCTCCAAGAGCGTTAGCTCCATCCCAGAGGCACTGGTGATTGACACGTGCTGCTGCCGGTGAGGTTCTCTCCCCTGGTGTCTGAAGAGGATTTCGAAGTCCATGTTCAGTATGGAAAACAGAAGCTGGGACGATGCTGGGTGTGAAGTTTGACTTGCATGGTGATGTCGTCAGCCCTTGGAGTCACGTTGGAGATCGCTGCCCAGAGGCCAGGCGAGGCGCTCAGAGAGAGCGTTACCCAGCGTGCAGGAGACCTGGATAAAATTTGCAGAGAGTTTTACCTTCACAGGAGACTCTTTGCCACGGCTTCCACGATATAAAACAGAAAAAAGTTGCCGTCCTATGAACATTCACAAAAATTCTCAGCCTCTGCAGATCCATTTCTCTGGCAGTGAAATAAAACTCAGCAGCATAGCTCATGTCTTCATGAAAATCAGAAAAATGACAAATCAGACTCCATTTATGTCTCGTTTATCAAAAGGTAAAGTGTGTATATGTTAGTTTCATAGCAAATTAGGGGATTATAGTTTCCTGTCCACTCAGAACCTCACATCTTGGCATTTGGATTGGTCACCAAAAGACCCATCATGCACCTAGAAGAACAATTCTCATCTAACGTGGTTTTACATCCCAGAATTCCAAATCCACAGTCCCCCCACCCCCGGCAGGCATTTAAGTCTGAGAACACAATTTGGGAGATAGATCCGAAGGACCCAATGATGGTTTGCAGACTTTGGGAGGCAGGAGCCAATATTTTCAGAAACCAATATGGCGCCCTCAAGGGACCTATTTGGAAATGGGACTGGAGAGGAAGACGTGGTGTGGGCCAAGACGGGGTCATTCATCAGACGTACAAAACCCTCCCTAGAGGATGTTCCCAGGGAGCCTGTGAATACCTCCTGTTACTTTTCAAAGGGGAATTCAGTTGTCGGCGAAATGAAGTCTTCCATTCTAGTTTTAGATGGGGATCCCATCTAAAATCCCATCTGGATCCCATCTGGATGGAATACCCCGTTTCATCAATGTGATTCTTCAAGGTTACGGAAAATGGAAGAGGGAATCCTCAAAGAGAAAGACGGTCAAGGTAACATGGAAAGGCCCACACGGACATGTGGAACCAGTCAGGCTACTCTCTTGTCCTAATGGGTCATGACAGAGATCGAAACCAGACACAGCATTCAAGATTGATTTTCTGGTAGAAGTATTTCAAGTTTCTCTTTAGATCGTTTCAAAAAAAAAAAAAAAAGTCATCGCCTGCAGGGTGTGACGGTGCACACCTGTAATCCGAGCAGCAACTGGAGGCTGAGGCAGGAGGATTGCAAGTTGGAGGCCAGCCTCAGCTGAAGGGAGCTCCTAACAACTCAGTGATTCCCTGTCTCTAAATAAAATGCAAAAATCAGGCTGGGGAGGTGGCTCAGAGGTCAAGTGCCCCTGAGTTCAATCCCTGGTAACCCCGTCCCCCTAAAAAGTCATCACATGCCGAGGAGTTGGGCGTGTATAACGGGGTGTCAGTAGAGGAGAGGGAGCGTTTGTCCTGGAAGAGTTTCTGTTGAGGAAGTTTGGATGTTTTTCCCCTTATATTCTAGAGACCGTTCCAATCACGGGTTAAAATCGGACCTCGGCAGAGGCAGAATGAGTGTCAGTCAACGTGGATTCCCGGGACGTCACTATGTCAACGATGTCATTCAGAAGGGGGACCACAGCGTCCACCAGCTGCCCGTTTCCCTCTGAAGATTTTGCTACTTGACAGTCCCGGTTGTAGGAAGCATTGCACGTGGAGAACATTCATCCCGAGACCCCGGGGACCTCCTAGCAATGGCGATCGGCCGCCGTGCCTCCAGGGAACGTGCATTAAAAAAAGAGAAATATATATATATGTGATAGACAGGAAGTGGATCCGAGGAGGTGGCACCCGTGGCTGCTTTGAAGTCTGCCGCTCCTTCATCCTCTCTGGCTGTAACTTTTCTTTCCAGATCAGAGAACAACTGGAGGAGTTTGAAATGAGGGTCACGGAATTGTGTCACGGACCTGCACTCCACGTCGGCCTCCGGAGGACCACGGAACAGCTTCAGGTGCTGTTTCGGCAGCTCTTTCCTGACTGTGAGTAAGTGCTCTGAGCAGCGCAGTTATAGAGGAGGAAAGGTCTACGTGGGACTCACGGTGTCAGAGGTCCTCGTCCACGGAAGGCTGGCTCCATTCCTCGGGGCCGGAGGACGTGAGGCTGATCATGGCGGAGAGCGTGGTGGAGGGCAGCAGCTCACGGCGTCAGGAAGCAGAGGGAGTCCACCCTCCAGGTAGAAGACATGGACCCCACAGCCGGACCCCACGCCCACCTCCTCCAGCCACCCCACCACTTCAATTCACCCCTTCAAGGATGATCTCACTGGTGGGTTGAGACTCTGGCAACCCAGTCTCGTCTCCTCTGGACCTCCCTGCACGGCCTCCCGTGTGAGCTTCTGGGGGACCCAGCAGCTGCTCTGGGACTGGTTCCTTCTGACGTCCCAGTGGACCCGCCCTTCAGCGGAGTTTGTGACGATGCGCAGTGAACCTACCTCCTGCAGCTGCCGCTCCTCACAGCTCGCCCGAGCCTCGTTCAGACACGTGCCGAAGATCTCCCTCAGGTACGGGTGCAAAGAAGCCCAGCTCGGAGGAAGCTCATCGGGCACTGAAACGTCCAGCACCTTACGTGACCTGTCCGATGTTCTGAGAAAGAGAAAAACTTATTTGGGGGAAGCTTTGGCACTCTCCTGAGGTCAGAAGGTCATTAAGGTGAACCGTGGTCAGTAGGATTATCTGTATTCACATTATTTTTAAAAATTTTTAAGATTTGTTCTGATGAGTTGCCCCTGACAGCAGAAGGCATGGCTGCATTTTGACAGATCAGACATAAATGGAGGGTCGTCTCTCATCTTTCTGACTGTCCATGTTGCAGGATCACATGGTCATGCAGTCACACATGCACATGAGTCATCACGTCTGTTCACTCTACTGTCCTTCCTCCCACACCCTGCCCTCCCTTCACTCCCTCTACCTGATCTAAGTACCTCTATTCTTCCCTATCCCTGCCTTGTACTGTGAATTACCATCTGCCTATCGGAGAAAATATTCAGCCTTTGGATTTTTGGTTTGGCTTAATTCACTTAGCATGATATTCTCCAGCTTCATCCATTCATGAGCAAATGCCAGGATTTCATTCTTCTTCATGACTGAGTAATATTCCATTGTGTATATACACCACATTTTCTTTATCCATTCATCTGTTGAAGGGCACCTAGGTTGGTTCCATTGCTTGGCTATTGTGAGTTGAGCTGCTATAAACATGGATGTGGCTGTGTCACGGTAGTGTGCTGATTTTAAGTCCTTTGGGTTTAATGTATTCACATTCTTAAGTAAGTCACAGGTTCTCCTTCACAATTTTATAGGCATGTTCTCAAAGTTCTAATTAAATGACCTTAAAACTTGAAAGCCGAGCTCAGTGGATTCCTGGATTTATGATAGAAGTGACTTTTTCTTACCACCAGAATGCTAATGCCTCTTTCGCTCATATTCCCATGCCCAACTTTCTTACAAAGACCGATAACATCTCAAAAATTCCAGGAACCGCGGTAGAGGTCACTAGTGCTGTTTCCTGTTCCACCACTAAAAACCGCTCCGACGCTCTTTCAGGAACCAAACGCGTCATGTCAACCGACGTGCACGAGTCTCAAATGATGGACGTGCACTTAAGATGCGCCTGGTACAAATTCCATCTCTGAAAATGTCTGCAGAGAAATTCGCCACTATGTGCGGCTGAGAAGGACCCGGCTGCCTTGAAGTCTTAGGATTAACGAGGCTGCGTTCATGTGTGCCCGAACGGTGGTCTCTCCAGATGGTCAGGAGGGTTTTGTGAACCCCAAAGAAGTGTGTCAACCAATATTTCAAGACTGGGAGTTGATCAGCACAGATAGGAGTGGATAATCCACATCAGAAACCAGGGCTGATATTTGCAGGTCTTGTGGGTTAAAATCGAATTCAGATCATTGTGGGGTATCCTCCAAGTGCATCATAGAACAGGCATCTTTTTTTCCCCGATTCAGAATCCTTATCATTCCTTGCTTTTAATAAAAATGGATTCACCAGGTGTTACATGCTGGGAGTCTTTCCCAGCTGTATCTTTGGCAGCTGGAAAAAAAAAAATAATAATAATAATAACCGAAGAGAAAACTTCTTGGCAAATTCAGTTATGAACTCCATGCGATCCCCAAATGATGGGGAATCAGAAGAAAGTCCATCATGCATTTTGCTCAGCATGATATTCTCCAGCTCCACCTGTTTACCAGATGGAGTGAGAATTCGAGAATTGGTAAATAGGATTTTATGTTGGAAGAAAGGGCGAGGTGTGCATTTTCTTACCTGAGAAAAATGGAAGGAATGTGTCAGAGGCAAATTGGGGCATCATGCTGAGTAGGGTGTTGGAGGGCATAAGAAACCGTCCACCTTCAGACCTATGAGGGGTGCAGAGGAACATGCATGGAATCCACGGATGAGGTAAAGGAGACCAACCGGAGAAAACGCATATTGGATTTCTCAAGGTTAAATCCCAATAGAAAGTTGGATATTTAATCTGAAGGCTGCATTGAGCAGCCAGTGAACCCGAGGAACTCACCGAGGGCGGGAGGAGAGAGCAGTCAGTAGGCACCACTGGCTGCCTTAGGGAAGACTCATGTTAATAGCTCAGTGAAACGGAGAGCGTCCTGCACAGTCACAATGCGAGAGCTCAGATATTCAATATGTAGGGTGGTCTGAGGAGAGCCGCGGACAGCAGGGGCCAGAACCCCAGCAGCCTCGACCGCACTTGATGTGTACCTATGGCTGATGAAGGTGTGAGCTGTCCCCCAAAAGCTTATGGGTGAGACATTGTAAGAGACGTCAGAGATAGAATGATCAGGTGATGAGAGGAACAAGCTCATCAGTGGGTTAATCCACTTCAATGGATTAACTGGGTGGTGACTGTAGGCAGGTGGGTGTGGCTGGAGGAGCTGGGTCACTGGGGACATCCCTTGGGGACTATATCCTGTCACTGGCTTCATGGGGCCTATATCCTGTCCCTGGCTCCTTGGGGACTATATCCTGTCCCTGGCTTCATGGGGACTATATCCTGTCCCTGGCTCCCTGGGACTATATCCTGTCCCTGGCTCCTTGGGGACTATATCCTGTCCCTGGCTCCTTGGGGACTATATCCTGTCCCTGGCTTCATGGGGACTATATCCTGTCCCTGGCTCCCTGGGACTATATCCTGTCCCTGGCTCCCTGGGACTATATCCTGTCCCTGGCTCCTTGGGGACTATATCCTGTCCCTGGCTCCTTGGGGCCTATATCCTGTCCCTGGCTCCTTAGGGACTATATCCTGTCCCTGGCTTCATGGTGACTATATCCCGTCCCTGGCTCCCTGGGACTATATCCTGTCCCTGGCTCCTTGGGGACTATATCCTGTCCCTGGCTCCTTGGGGACTATATCCTGTCCCTGGCTTCATGGGGACTATATCCTGTCCCTGGCTCCTTGGGGACTATATCCTGTCCCTGGCTCCTTGGGGACTATATCCTGTCCCTGGCTCCATGGGGACTATATCCTGTCCCTGGCTCCTTGGGGACTATATCCTGTCCCTGGCTCCTTGGGGACTATATCCTGTCCCTGGCTCCTTGGGGACTATATCCTGTCCCTGGCTCCATGGGGACTATATCCTGTCCCTGGCTCCTTGGGGACTATATCCTGTCCCTGGCTCAATGGGGGCTATAACCTGTCCCTGGCTTCATGGGGACTATATCCTGTCCCTGGCTCCTTTGGGACTACATCCTGTCCCTGGCTCGATGGGGACTATATCCTGTCCCTGGCTCCTTGGGGACTATATCCTGTCCCTGGCTCCTTGGGGACATATATCCTGTCCCTGGCTCCATGGGGACTATATCCTATCCCTGGCTCCTTGGGGACTATATCCTGTCCCTGGCTCCTTGGGGACTCTATCCTGTCCCTGGCTCCTTTGGGACTATATCCTGTCCCTGGCTCCTTTGGGACTATATCCTGTCCCTGGCTCAATGGGGGCTATAACCTGTCCCTGGTTTCATGGGGACTATATCCTGGCCCTGGCTCCATGGGGTTTAGATCTGGTCTCTCTGCTTCCTGGTGCCACGTCCTGAGCTGCTCTCCTCCTCCAGGCCCTTCCGCCATTTTGTTCTGCCTCACCTTGGGCCAGAGCCATGGAGTCACCCACTATGGACTGAACCTCTGAAACCAAGAAGCCAAATAAATTTTATTCCTCTGTTTTGTTGTCGTCTGGTATTTTGATCATCACGATGCAGTTAAGGGACCCAGGTCAAGTGGAGAGAAGTTTTGGGAAAGAAGATCCACAGGGAAGAACCTGGTTGCGGTGCCACTGGGCACTGCTCTTTTCAGCCCAGAGTGTGCCGTCTAACACTGACACTGACCCTGGAAGACGATGTGCGGTTGGAAGGACCGGGTGGTGGACCTTGATGGACAGACTGGGAATCGCTAACCACCTAGCCTGACTGAAGGCGGATGGACGTCCGTTCTCTGCACGGAGGTTTAAACTGAAGAAGCGTCATTTCTATGCGCTTCCCAACGTAGCCGCTTGGTGGATACCGTTCTGCAGGTGAGGGACTGGCTTATGGAGAAGACCCAGGCGTCCTCACAAAAACCGTCCAGTCTGGTCCCAGAACCGAATTCCGTCCACCATGGTGAACTGCTGGGTGGCTCATGACCTGGAGACCAAGGTTTTACTTTTTAAAGGTATTTGCTTGAGTGCGTTAGCGTTATCACCAACGCTGGGTTTCATTCTGACATAATCACCCGTGCGTGGAGTATAATACGGTCACTTCAGTCCCCAGGGCTTGTCCTTTCCCTCCGCTCTTCTTGCCCCTGGGCCTGTCCTCTTTCCTGTACTCGACTGGTGTCCTGTGTATTTATTTATCAGTCTTTTAATCTGGTGCTTCACAGAAATGCAAAAATGTGGAGGTCACTGTGGGATGTCCCTGTACACACAGAGCACAACCTGGACTGTTTTATTCTACAGTCTTTCCTTGTTTCTGTCCCTCTTCCATCCCCATCCATCCTCTACCTTATTGGTCTCCCATCAATTCACCCAGGACCTGCCCCCCTTCCATTTTATTCTTGCTGTGCTCTACCTTTCACGTTAGACTCGGTGAGACTGGTTGATTTCACTTAGCATGAGAGTCTCCATTTCCATCCGTTTCCCAACAAAGGGAAGGATGTCACCTCTTTTTCATGGCTGAGTAATATTCCACCATGTG
Organism: Sciurus vulgaris; assembly: GCF_902686455.1. Classification (NCBI taxonomy): domain Eukaryota; kingdom Metazoa; phylum Chordata; class Mammalia; order Rodentia; family Sciuridae; genus Sciurus; species Sciurus vulgaris. The sequence goes on from NC_136471.1 coordinate 135,455,027, forward strand.
TATATATACCACATTCTCTTTATCCATTACGCTCTGATCGGCCTCTGGGTTGGTCCCACAGCTTGGTTATTGTAGCTCTATGGTGACAGCATGCTGATTTTAGTTCTTTGGGATATAAACCCAGGAATGGGAGAGCTGGGTCACGTGGTGGTTCCATTCCTAGTCTTTTGAGGAAGCTCCCCATGACTTTCCAAAGGGGTTGTGCTGATTTGGAGTCCCCAGAATTGTGTCTCAGTTGCCAGCCTCCAGCTTTGATGAAGTATTAGTAGTGAGAGAACATTGCCAAGAAAGGCCAAGGTAAACCGAATCACTGTGCAGGCAAACTCTGTTTGAAAGGTAGAGTCATTTGTTCTGGCGGAATGGAAGCCACGTGTGATATCTTCACACATTTGAGTGGAGGTGGCATCCAAATTATTTCTCTGACTAAAGGGACCTCCGAGGAGCAAGTCGCTCTGCAGACCCAGACCTGCTCCGCGAGAGAGCCAGCTGTCCCCGGACACCTTCGCCGCCTTTGGTTAGAAGGGATCCAGGACACGGTGTGACCAGGAACTTGCTGGAGCGTATTTAATCGCGTCATGCCTCACACGGTGTCCAAACAGCTCTGGAATTCCTGGGCGACCTGCAGTCTCTTCGGCTGCGGGTTTTCCTCTGTCTTTTTGGCAACTGGACGCTCTTTCCACCTTCTCCGGCAAAGACGTCTGGAGCCCAGCGTTTATGCGACTCTAAAACCTCCTAGGTCCCAGGAAAATTGAAAATCAAAATCGTCAAGGAGAAAATCCTTTCTCCCAAAGACACACACAGCCGGTCACGACTCGCACAACGCAATTGCCACGTGGAAGGAAGCTTTTCCAGCTCGCGGCTTGCTTTCTAAAGATGAGCCTGGAAGGTTCAGAGACGACTTTACGAAAATAAATGAATAAATAAAACCTCCCTGTGACTCAGGAGGCCGAGGCAGGAGGATCGCAAGTCGGAGGCCAGCCTCAACTTAGGAAAACTGTGAGCAACTGAGTGAGTCACTGTCTCGAAATAAAAAATAAAAAAGGCTGGGGTGGTGGCTCAGTGGAGAAGCGCCCCTGGGTTCAATCCCTGTGCCGAGCTATCCCAGGAGGAATTTACCAGAACTGGTCAAACAGCACCTGACCTTTACCCTCTTTCCAACATTGTTTTTACTCCTGTTCTTGCTTAGCAATAAAGAGACTCAGGATGATAATGCTTATTTGGGCCTTTCACGGAGCAATACGGGGGTATCCACACTGTAACACACAGTTATACACCCGCGATTCACGTACATAAAAAAAAAAAAAAAACACATTAAATATCCACATCATGGCAGAAACCTGGTAGGAACCCAGATGCATCATCTCATTAAAATATGAAAGTCAGGTATCTCTGGAAAGTGCAGCATCCTCAGCCACGTCAAGTCGTTTGAAAACACGGCCTTCCCGCCGGGAATTTACAGAATCCATATCTCCGTGGAAGCAGCAGGGACCAGATTTGTATGAGCAGGCAGGTCTTTTAATTAGGGTTTTTTTTTTTTTAATGTATTTCACTCAGTGTTCTGAGACCTACTTCTCAGAGAAACCATTCAGACACTCTCTCAATCACGTTTTTCAAAGAGGCTTTTGACATTAGGGTATGTGTTCAAATAGTTTGGAAAACAGAATTTCACGTGGAAACTGGCATTCAATTTTGCTTTCCTTTTTCTTATCTGCTATTATGTATCCATTAATGTAACACATTTGTGGCTTTCTCACAAGCAACGTGGCCCTGTATGTAAAATTACAAGTATTCAAACATATTTTTAAAAGAAGACTGTTATGTAAAATTAGTGAATTGATAAAAAGAGATTTTTGGGTGCGTATAACAGTTTGCTATGGCAGATGTTTGCAAATATAAATGTGCACGTCCCCAAATTTCAACAACAGACCCTGTTCAGTTGATGAATATCTCAGGGATCTTTTCTGTGGGTCTTTGCAGAAATAAAATATTTACTTACGACCTCACATACCTGTGTGACTGCATGACCCACGTGATCCTGCAACATGTGCAATCAGAAAAATGAGAGACGACCCTCCATTTATGTCTGATCTGTCAAAATGCATCCAAGCCTTCGGCTGTCAGGTGCAACCCATTAGAACAAATTAAAAAATCCATAAAAATGTCTGGAAATAAAGCAGATAATAAAATCGTATAAATGGTGACTGAGGATTTAAATCGTATAAAATGACTTAGAAAATAATTTCTAAGTTGAGTAAAAGAATAAAAATATAAAATCGGGAACTTCAAAGACCATTTTAAAAGTCCCTATTGGATAGACAACATTTAGAGTTTGAATTACTTAAGATTATGACCTCTTTTCCTTCAATGCCCTTTGGATAACACACACACACACACACACACACACACACATATATACAAACTATACAAAATCATACAAAAAAATAAATTATATACGTATAATTCCAAATAGGACAATGTAAGGTAGATCAATATCATCTGCATTGCATAAACGATCAACTACATATATTTAATAAAATAATTATGAATCTGCAAAGTAACTTTGCCGGAAATCAGTGACGAGGTAGGACAAAAGCACCCCCTTGGGGATGCTTTGCAAACGCGTCCGCAGAGGCTGCAAAGCACTTTAGCCAACCAGCCTCCGTTTCCAATTCGAGAAGAAAGATCTCCTGTTTCATGTGCCCTCGGACTTTTCCCGGATCTCTCTCGCCAGCCCGTGGTACGTGGGGCCAACGTCTTTCTACTCAAGAGCACGAGGCAGCCCCAGCGTTTCAGAAGTGATTGACAGTCAGCTAACGCTCACTGCTTCTCGCTGGATTGTGGTGGGATCGTCCAAAATCCATTTATTCCTCCCTCTGTCCGGCCCTTCTGGGTCCCTGGTCTTCCATATTCTCCTCTGTTGGAGCAGGGCGTCCATCTCAGTTCAGGAGGACGTAAGATCTGGTGCCAATGGCCAGCCGGGTCAGGATGGAGCGGGAATATATGATGATCAACAGGACGTTTTGAGAAGATCACAGTGAAGAGTCGATCGTGTGCAAAGGGACGGATGCCTGAGACGTGTGCCCAGCCTCAGAAGCTCTTTCTCTTTATTTTTAGCTTCCATCAAAATTCTCCTAACCTGCCCAGCACACTTTCCTGTGCTGTCAATTCCCATGAAATACTCAGCAGGAAAAAACAAAAAACAAAAAACAACCAGCTTTCTCTCTCCTTGAGACAAATGTCAGCATTACCGTGGGGAATATCACCTCCTTTACTTGGTTCCTGCTCATTCTCTTTTTAAAAAAAATGATTCTTTTATTTGTTCCAGTTTGTTGTACATGACAGTAGACTGCAGCTCAGCCTTCACGTGCATATGAATAGAGAAGAAGTAGTCATGCAAAAGGACTTCCACTCACCTCGGCTCAGGTAGCCTGATGCCCCAGGAGCTGAATATCCGGCTGATTCATTTTCTGTGTTTTCTACTTACAGGAAACTTCTTGTTTCTATAGCCATAGCCAGCATGGGATGGAGCCAAACATGTCATAGGGTGCTGTCTTAGGAAGGGTGCTGGATCTTTCATTTCGATTCATCTAAAAAAAAAAAAAAAAAAAAAAAAAACCAGAATAAAGAAAACTTCAACATTCCACATCAACTTATAAAAATACCCCAAACTGTTGAGAAAATCACACTCCCTCATTTATTCTGGTCTTATCTGACATTTCTTTCATCCTTAAGAGACTATGATAAAATAAACTATCCTTTTTTTTTTTTTTAAGAAACTTGGGAAAAACCCAAATATTGGGTTATTATTATTTTTAAACACATAGGCAAAGCATATCAGTTTCAAAAAATGCGATTCCACGTTGTGACTTAAATGGGCAACTATTAACAGATCCAAATACCTCTAAAATGGAACTGAATTTTTTAGAATCACAGAAAAAGTGAAGTTCATCTGGGGCTCATGGTTTCAGAGGTTCAGTCCATGGTGGGCGACTCCATGGCTCTGGCCAAAGGTGAGGCAGAACAAAATGGCGGAAGGGCCTGGAGGAGGAGAGCAGCTCAGGACATGGCACCAGGAAGCAGAGAGACCAGATCTAAACCCCATGGAGCCAGGGACAGGATATAGTCCCCATGGAGCCAGGGACAGGATATAGTCCCCATGGAGCCAGGGACAGGATATAGTCCCCAAGGGATCTGACCCTTCTCCTCCAGCCACACCCCACCTGCCCACAGTCACCACCCAGTGAGTCCATTCAAGTGGATGACCACGGATGAGGTCACTCCTCATTTGACCTAATCATTTCCCCCGTGAACTTTCTCACATTGTCTCACACATAACCTTGGAGAGGACGCCTCATATTTAAACCATAACTTTAGCTCACAGAGTCACACAGAGCAGAGCAGCCACCTTATTTACGGGTGCGGCCATGTGGTGTTTGGTAGTAAGTGGACAAGGAAACAGATCACTGAAGAAACATCTAGAAAGGGTCTTGCAATGAGGAGCAGTGTTCTGCATTCCTTTAGATTGAGAAATGAGGGAGAATCATGCCCAGTAGGGAGTCTTTAAAATAAAGTGCCTGATTCAATGATCCTCTAGAACAGAAAATTAGAGACAATACCTCCCAACTGGAAGTTACAGGAATATGAGCATTTTTAAGTCTGGAGAAACACAAGGCAGGAGGTCATAATTTTCTTAGCGGCTTGTGGGATCGGAAGGGTTTGCCGAGGGCCTCAGAAAGTTCTGTCAGTTCACAGCTCAGGGTTCTAAGCGCTAAGCTCGTCACCATTGAGAAAGAAAAGCCAAGGAAGGATTGAATTTTGCAGAAATGACCATTAAACACTTAGGCATCAGCCCTTCATGCAAAATCCTCTGCTGCTTTCTCTCCCATAAACACTTCGAAATGATTCATAAACATGCAAAAAGCATCATAGCCCAACAAGTTGGATCCTTTCTGTGGGATGAGATTCTTAGAAAGTTCCGCACTTTAAAGTCTGTTTAAATCCGCCAACCCGTTGATCATTGCCTGGATCCAAAGACGGTGGCAAACATTTTCGTGCATCTCATGATCATGCACTAAAAACCCAGCACTTTTCTTTCTAGTCTTTCAGAAATTGATTGAATGATCCAAGTGCCCATCAGTAGCATTTTTCCTGAATATTCTTGGACAATTTCTTCATGAGAGCGAACATGTCCCCGGGTTCTGTGTTTGTTGACAACATCTAGTTCCCAAGGAAAAGAACAAGAATCACGTTTTCAGCTGAAAACAGCAGAGCACACTGACCGACCGAAAGAGGCACAGAAAACCCACCTTTTGCAGAAAACGGCGCATTTGAAGACAGCGCTGAGACGAAATCGGGATGCATTTATTACATAGCCGTAATGCGAAACTGAGGGGCGTGGAATTGTTTTTGCAGGGGATGGACTGGGGGCTACACATTCTACTGAGACATGGGTGAACTCACGCACCTAAATGGGTGAGATAATCCTAAAGGACGGAGTTGTCGCAAAAATTCATGCACGGCGTAAAAGAATTTAAAACCTCCCAGCAACGGGAACGGCCAGATAGCTCGGTGGTGGAGCGCTGGACGGGCATCGTGAGGTGGTGGTTTGATCTCCAGAACTAAAAGCTCATTTAATAATAATAATAATAATAATAATAAAACACATAGCAAATGCTATGCCTTAGATCAGTGGCTAATATAGAGGACCACAGACTTTGAGCATCTTTTCTCTGTTCTGTTTTTGAGAATGGTCCTTGCTGGTTTTTCTTCTCCCCGGCGATTTCTCTTTCATTCCTGGTTTGTAGTAATTGCATTATTGTCAAAATGTCCATTCTACCAAAGGCTCCAGACCGATTCAGTGCAATTCCAGTTAAAATCCCAATGAGGTACCTCATAGAAAGAGAGAAAGCCATCATGAAATCATTTGGAAAAATAAGAGACCCAGAATAGCTGAAGCCATCCTGAGCAGAAAGATCGAAGCAGGGGGTATCGCAACACCAGACCTTCGACTATACGACAGAGCGATCGTAACAAAACCAGCATGGCATTGGCACCAAAACAGACAGGCAGACCAATGGTGCAGAATAGAGGACACAGAGACAAACCCACTTAAATACATCACCTCACACTAGTCAAAGGTGCCCAAAACATACAATGGAGGAAGGATAGTCTGTTCAACAAAGGATGCTGGGAAAACTGGAAATCCATACGCAGCAAAACGAAATGAAACCTCTCTCTCTCTCACCCTGCACAAAACTCAACTCAGAATGGATCAAGGACTTGGGAATTAGATCAGAGACCCTGCACCTAACAGAAGAAAAAGTGGGTCTCAAGCTTCATCAGGTCGGCTTAGGACCAGAGTACCTTAACGAGATTCCCAAAGCATGTGTAGTTATGTCCATTTGCACACAAGGGAATATTATTCAGCCATAAAGAAGGATGATCTTATGGCATGTCCATTTGTAGATATTCCTGAAGGGGTAAATGCAGGCTCTTCAATCGCATTTACCTGTGGCAGCTAGAATCCAGTGTTTCCTTGTGCATGCTTTCTTTGTGGTGTGGTTTTGAATATTGCATTGATTTTGTTACCCTTCTTGGTGTGACTTTTATCATTAAAATAATCAATATAAGTAAAATTTGGTAAAAGGTATGTACCTTCTTGTTCCTTTCTCTCTTTTCCCCCTTTTTCTCTTGATTTTGCTCTGAACAAAAGGTTTGCATCCTTTCTTCTTTTATCTGTGTTTTTCTTACATTTTCTTTTCTGTGGATACACAAATAACCCAATAGGGGAAAAAAGGAAAAAAAAAAAAAAAAAGCCGTAGACCTCAATAAACACGTTTAAAAGAAGACCTGGCAACCGCCAGCAGGCATGTGACAAAGTCGTATCAGAAGGGACACACAAATCAAAACGACAAAGAGGTTTTGACTCCCGCCTGCATATTCTTTCCTAGGAGTCGCTATTATTGAAATCTTGGGTCCTTCCAGAAAACGATGAGAGAAAAATGGAGGCCCTATTATAACGTAGGGAGAGCTTCTCAGGGGTGATGTAGATATTGGTTCTTTGCAAAGAACTGAACTGCTCAGCCGGGCTTCCGATTATAGGCTGTAAATACTCAGTGGGGCTTTGTGTGCTCAGAACTCTGTGTGCATCTGTTCTGAGCTCCGTGTCCCTTTATTGGGACAGAGAAGGATTTGGGGACTGGTTGCCAAGCTGTCACTCTCAGGAATCAAAGGATGCAAGGCTCCACCAAGTCACCACTGGCTCCAGACGGCGAATGTACAGGATTCCCCACGGAGCTATCTGTGCCTCTCGGTTCGATAGAAGCTGCGTAACCGGGTGAAATAGGGGCTCCCGGGGTTGAGAGCAACCAGGGAGGCCAGATGGAGTGAGCAAAGTCCCTTGAAAGCCCATCGGCGGGGGTCTCCGTCTTGGTGACAGCCAATGACATTCTAGCAGGGGTTTAGAAAACTCCAAGCAGAACCCACCATCGAGTGGATATCGTCGGGCGTCATATATAAAAATGGAACGTGTGGGCAACGTGCACATATTCTAGGGTCTCTGCAGACCTGCCCGGGCTGGATGTGCTGTTTACAAAATGTTCCAGGGTTTTTCAAATTTGATGGACAGCTTTAGCGAGTAGAGAACAGAGCTTAACGGGAACGCAGCTATTTTTCGACTCTAAACTTAACCCTAAAAAGTTAACTGTAAATTTGTCACCAGACCCTAGGAAGTATTAACTAAGAGGTGAAAACCTACTATGTGTTCTTGAGGAAAACTGACCTCTTGGAGGGTTTCTCAGCAGGCCTGGGTGACAAGAATCCGCAAGGACAGCAGCTGCTTAGCAAAAGGTGGGTCCATTCCTAGTTTCCTGAGGAATCTCCACACTGCTTTCCCGAGTGGCTGCACCCTTTTGCATTCCCACCAACCACGTGTGAGTGGACCTTTTCCCCACGTCCTCGCCAACACTTATGGTTGCTGGTTTTCTTGATCGTGGCCATGCTGACTGGGTGAGGTGGAATCTTGGAGTCGTTCCGATTTGCATTTCTCTAATTGCTAGAGATGTTGAACACGTTTTCATAAATGTGTTAATGGCCTAAACTCACTTTCTAATGCCCAGGTTGCCTGAGTCACTCAGGAGAGCCGGAATTTGATTTGCTACCTAGTATGGGACACTTGGGGTCACGATCCGTGAACTGCAGAATAACATGCACAAAAGAAGAACGTGGGGCCGCGACTTTTAGGGTCCAGGATGGTTTCGATTTTGACTTTCTCTTGTCTTTCTTCCTTTGAGTCGGCAGAGTCGGAGGATGGAATTCCTCCGGGGCCAGGGCGCACTCTGGGGCAGCCATGGAAGGTCCTGGAACCTGTGGCTGCTTCGTTCATATGCTGCAGTGCAGACGGTCAGCCGGCTGGGGTTTGCATGAGTCCCCCGAGGACCATTCTCAGAAGCCGTGCTGGGATGTCAGGAAGCTGGTTCCCCAGAGAGCTGGATCTCTGGGCGCCTCCTTGAGCAACAGGTAGCACTTGAACCCGCACCGGGAAGGCAGCCGCAGCCCGTGGAGAAAGAGCAGCTTCGGACGCGAGGAACAGTGGGATCCAGGCGGCTGCGCCCCCTTTTCCTCTATGGGGTCTCCTTGGGTAGCGCCGAGTCTGCGCCAGGGCCTTGCTGAGCAAATCTGCAAAGGAGGCACTGGCTTGGGACGCCCGAGTCTCGCAGGAAGCTCCAGAGTCCCCTGGACTCACGACACGGTCGGGCAGAGATGTCTCGAGTCCTTGCTCAGTGCGCATTCCCCGCACCCGCCCCTCATCTCCTTTACAGTTATGCTATGTTCCGTGGCCTGTTGGCTGTATTTCAGGTTGAGACCCACGCACCTCAGAGACTATCCAGAGTCCTCTGCAGAAATTTTCTCTCTGTCCCTCCAGCTTTTGGAGTTAACAAATTCAGCACCAGGTCCCGTGGTGGAAGCTGATTGCTTCCCTATAACCGTGCAATGAGATTTTTTTGATGATCTGACATTCGTAGCCTTAAATATACACCATCAAGTGAGTGAGTATTTCTTTCCGCTCAGTGGGGTAATTCAAATGCACACCGCTGTCTCCGAGGGCGAAGCTTATGCCTACAGGGAATTATAGGTGACCCCAATTGTGTTCCAAACCTCGACCCTACTGGGTCCCTCCTGTTTGCATGGAAGAGCCATCCTCACCTGGGCCAGCTCACCTACCATGGAACCAACTTCCGTTTCAAAACCTCTGGATGCTCCTTTCTCTCCAAGGGAGACCTGGACTACAAATAGGATCAATATAATCTGACAGCACTTTATTGACATGTCAAAAATCTGAATTTTTTTAAAATTTTTATTTTTTGCAATCCCATGATGTGAGACAGAGAGTTGCAACCTCAATGATCTAATGGATGTGTCATGGGATGGAAATATGGTGTCTCGCAAAGCTCATGTGAGACAATTCAACATTCAGAGGTGAAAAGATTGGGTTGAGAGAACTTTGTCCTAATCTTAGTGCATTAATCCACTTGAATGGACCAACTGGGTGGTGACTCTAGGCAGGTGGGGTGTGGCTGGAGGAGCTCGGTCAGATCCCTTGGGGACTATATTCTGTCCCTGGCTCCTTGGGGACTATATCCTGTCCCTGGCTCCCTGGGGACTATATCCTGTCCCTGGCTCCTTGGGGACTATATCCTGTCCCTGGCTCCCTGGGGACTATATCCTGTCCCTGGCTCCCTGGGGACTATATTCTGTCCCTGGCTCCTTGGGGACTATATCCTGTCCCTGGCTCCATGGGGTTTATATCTGGTCCCTGGTGAGCAGAGCTCTCTCTGCTTCCTGGTGCCACGTCCTGAGCTGCTCTCCTCCTCCAGGCCCTTCCGCCATTTTGTTCTGCCTCATCTTGGGCCAGAGCCATGGAGTCGCCCACCATGGACTGAACCTCTGACACCATGAGCCCCAAATAAACTTTTCTTCCTCTAAATTATACTTCTGGGGTTCTTGGATTATAGTAAGGCACAAGCTGATTAAAACAAGAAGGTACTGATGTGTTTGAAATTCTTATTCCTTAACCTTGCCTTAAAAGATCAGTCCACAGGCTCAGTTTTCTTGAGAGACGATGGTTCGGGAAGTTCACATGAATCTAGCTTCAAGTCATCTTCTGTTGAAAGAGAGAGATTCATAGAAAGCTGAGTCCTCCTTCACCACAGTATCATAGGGCGTATTACGAGAATGTCCCAGGATGACGTGAGAAGCAGTATTTGGCAAGAAGTGACAAAGGTTGAAGAATGCATCATCTGTCGGAAACTGACTCCCCAGACGACGGAGCTCAGAAATTGACATTGGTTGATATTGGGATCAAAAAACCAGAACCTCTTGAACATGTAGCTATTTTTTTAATATGATCAAATGACTCAGTCATTTCTGAAGACGATCCAAATCCAGACACCAAAAATGCAGTATTTTTATTCTATAAAAATAAATAGAATTTAGAAAACAAAAAACAAAAAACAAAAAACAACCTGAACTCAGAAACACATTTTTGCAAAAGGGGAATATGCTTATAGGGAGAGGTTTTGCAAAGTCCCAGGGCTTATTTTTATTCCCCGACTGGGGTCTGGCAACGCGATGGGTCAGTATACTTTAAAAGAAAAAAAAAAAACAAACATGTCACCATGGAAATTGGCAAAGGAGACGAGTCACGACAGAGGATAGCCCCCGAATACACACCGACAGACTATTTCACGTGTGTCTGAGTTTGACTTCGTAAATCTGTCGCCACATCATCTGATCGATGATAAATTGTGCTGTTTGGGACAGAAAGATTCAGAGTTTTGCATCAACCTGGGCTTAGACCAGAGGAAGAATTGAAGAATTCTGCATTAAAAAAATTCTGCTTTAAAAGAATTCTGCTTTAAAAAAAAAAATGAATCACTTCTTCAAAGGCTGAAATAAATAAAAAAAGCTCAGAAGGAATTGGTGACACCTCTGGATTCTCGTCCTCCGCTTTGGTGCAAAATTGGTCCTAACCAGATGTTCCGAATTCTGCTTCTGTCTTGGGTGGGTGCAGATCCCGAGGTTGGCCTCAGGGGACAAAGGCTCTGAGCCAAAGGGACTCCCTTTTGGGGAACCCCTGCCGGGGTAGAGGGTCCAGCATGGCCTGACAGCCGCCATCTTGGTTCCCAGCCCCAAATGGCTCTCTGTGTGATTCTGCCACTCATTCCCATCTCTGGGGCACTAAAAAGTCACCATGTAGTTACATCAAACGTGTCCTGCTGGCCATTGATGCCTGGACTTCTCTTCGCCGACAATGGACGCATCAAGAGTTTGTGAGAAAGCCCAGGTACCTTCTTGGTGGCCAAGGGACACCTCCCTCTAGCTGAGTGTGGAAACCCTACCTTCTGCCTTGTGGATTGGGATCCTCCTATCTTGCTGTCACCCAAGCATGATTCTGCCTCTCTGTCCCCAGCGGACGGCACAGTGTACCCCTCTGGATCCGTCCACCCATTGGCTGGGTCTCAGCATTTTCTGCCTGTGACGGGCAGTTCTTCCAAAGCGGATTTCCCAATGGGAGTCTTTAGAAGGAAGCAGCGTCTGTAATTTGAAAAGAAGCACCGTGCCCAGCGAGAAGGCGGCAGAGCACTTTCGGTCAGCTCTGGATGACAATCTCGGCATGAGACCCGTCTTTCCCAGGACCCAGCTGTCCCCCGGAAGGCTCTGTGGCTGCAGCCCCAACAACTAACTGATGAGACGTGGCTCGTACGAGCCAGGGCCTGCACCGGGCAGACCCCAAAACTGCACATTGACTGTAGCAATTGAAGGCTGGGGTGCCCTAAATACCATGGGATTCTGCTCACATCCCCATCATGACCCCCAGGAAAACAGAAGCACCTGGTAAGACCTTAGCACATTTGGAAGTTAGTTTCTTTTTGCATATTTGAAGACGGGATCATGAGAAAATGCTACGGCTTTACTGAATTTCAGACTAGGTTTCTCTTTTGTTTCCTGAATGACTCACGGAACAATGAAAATGTCCCAGGAGGGTGTGTTGGTGCACACCTGTGATCCCAATCACCGGGGAGGCTGAGGCAGGAGGATGGTAAATGGGAGGCCAGCCTCAGCGACTGAACAAGACCCTTTCGCAAAATAAAAAAATATTTCAAAAGGGCTGGGGGTATAGTTCAGCGGTAGAGCACGCATGGGTTCAATTTGCAGCACCAAAATATTTTCTTTTAATGTTATGATCTTCTAGCACCTTGTTAAACACACAGTCTCTTGGGTCCCATTTTCCAATCAAGATCCTGTTGAAAACAACAGAAGGAAGATAAATGACAGGCCCATCCTGTTTGCAAACCCAGATGTCAAATCCTAAAGCAAATATTAGCAAACTGAATTCAGAGCTGTAGAAAATTCAGCCAAGAGCAAGATTGGCTGACTCCATCGCCCAAGAGCAAGATTGCTAAAGACTAGAAATCAGTGTGTGACACATTAGCAAAAAAAAATATGAATTTAGAAATAAAAATCGTACAGTAAAAATCGTGAGCTCAAATCGTAGATATATGTATTGACTACCAGCAATCAGAAAACCAAAAGGGAAATACGTAACATTACATTTAAAAAAAAAAATTTCAAATGCTTAGGGAGAAATTGCACAGAAATTTGCAGAAGACCTTCAAGAATTCCAATTTAATAGGAGGGCTGGGGTGTAGCCAGAGCATTCGGCTAGCTCGGGTGAAAACCCAGGTTTGATTCCCAGCAGAGAAAATAAAAAGATACACTGGACATAGCATTGCAGAACAGGTCTACGAAGAAACCAGCAAGGCCAGGGGTTTGTGGAATGTAGAAATCACCTGAAGGTTGATTATTAGCCGAGTTAAAATTTAAGTGCGTGTTGTGGTTGAAATCAACAACTGAATTCTAAGATGCACACGTGGATGTGAGATGCCAAGGATCATCTAAATATTTTAAAAGAAGACACGTGGGTGCCCAGCATTTGCAGATAATATCTTCAGATTATGATCACGGAGGTGGAATAAGCCACAGGCAAAGCCAAGCACATAAATTAATTCATAGGAGGATGCTTACGTTTTGAAAGAGCCCTTGCAAATCCACAAGGAACAGTCGTTACATTATATCGTCCTTCCCCACAGGGTGACTCGAGAGGGGGCAGAGACTCCCTGCCTCGCACCAGAATATCTGCACAAATTCTGCTCCAGGTAGATTGTCAATTTCAAAAGTTAAAACAGTAAGTCTAGAAATTAACCAGGAAGGGTGTCTTTAGGATCTTATGCAGGGAAAAGTAACTTCAAGCATATATAATAGAAGTATAGAGGAAAGACAGATAAATCGGGGTCACAGTCCAACTAATAACTTTTTGAAGATGATTGCTATTAAGAGGGCAAAGATGCAATAACAGGTGTGCTCTCCTAATTCCAGCCCCTCGGGAGTCTGAGGCAGGAGGACGGCAAGTTGGAGGCCAGCCTCAGCAACGTAGCCAGGCCCTAAGCAACTTAGCAAGATCCTGCCTCAAAATAAAATAAAAAAAAATAAAAAGAGCTGGGGAGGTGGCTCAGTAGTTAAGGATCCCTGGGGTCAATCCCTGGTTCTAATAAATAGAGAGAAAAAAAAAAAAATGAAGACGTTTTAATGGAAGGGATAAAATTCTGCTTTATGGTTAATCTCCAGCACCCGTGTACCCCTGAGAGAAAAGGCCATGCATATATATACACAGATATAAACATGTCTGTATACATGTGTGTGCATACACACACACGTATGTGCATATATATGAATATATCACCTTGCACGGACTTAATTGCCTGCAGATGTGTTTCAAGGTGCATAATAATTCTCTGCAACTTCAATGCAACTTTCACAGCGATCAATAAGAAGTGACCTGCTGATCCGTACCAATGAAGCCCGGCAGACACAATTCCTGACGGCCGCTTTCCCCTGGCAGCGCGTCCCTGGAGTACCTGGGATTCCACCGGACAGGGTGCACCTGCCACAGGAGGTCAGGGGGCAGTCAGCACCGCACGCTGGCCCAGACGGCCAACGTGAGGGAAAATCAGAAGAGTTGCAAGCAGCAGAGGAAAGGGGTGCAGCTACCAGGTCCCCCAAGTGAGCATGAGGGTGCAGAAGATGCGGGAGATTCCCAGCGACACCCAGCCCGGCTGAATGAAGCCTCTGGCCGACCGTGAAGCAAATGTTGTTCACTCAATAAATCCAGCAAGCGTTTAGGTCTGCACAGCTCCCCGCGTGCCCGTATGGACCGGAAGATGCATGCACTGAAATGTCCACCAGCAACTGCCACCAGAATGATGGAAAAACAATCGCGTGCTCGGATCTTTTGCTCGTATAAAAAAAGCAAGCGCCAACGGAGAAGCTCTGCGTGATTTTATCTGGTGGGGTAGAGCTAGGTTTTTCTTCAATCAGATTCTTTTTTTTAGGATTTTCAGAACACACAGTCGCCCTATAAAGAATATCTTTTTAAAGTAATAAGTTGCAATGGGACCGTCATGGGGGGATCTAATAACTGAAAAGGACCAATACAATTTTTTTTAAAAGCTAATAATGACCACTCCTTCTTGTAGAACTTTTTAAAAAGTGTTTACAGACTGCGTTTTGAGTCACTGTACACAAATGGGGGACATCTTTCTGTTTCTCTGGTTGTGCACGATGTAGATTCACACCATTCGTGTGATCATACATGTACATGGGGTGATGAGGTCTGTCTCAGTCCACCATCTTTCATACCCCCACCCCCTCTCCCTTTCATTTTCCTCTACATAATCTAAAGTTCCTAAATTCTTCTCTCACTCCCCATCCTCCATCCATATTGTCATCCATTTATCAGGGAAAACATTTGGCCTTTGGTTTTTTGGGGATTGGCTTATTTCACTTAGCATGATATTCTCCAGTTCCATCCATTTATCTGCAAATGCTCTAATATTATTCTTCTTTATGGCTGAGTAATATTCCACTGTGTACATGTACCACAGTTTCTTTATCCGTTCATCTGTTGAAGGGCACATAGGTTGCTTAGTTGCACCTGGTGGTAGATGGCACTGATGCATTTTGACAGATCAGACATAAATGGAGGGTCGTCTCTCATTTTTCTGACTGTCCATGTTGCAGGATCACATGGTCATGCAGTCACACATGCACATGAGTCAGCATGTCTGTTCACTCTACTGTCCTTCCTGCCCCACACCCTTCCCCTCGGTTCCCCTTGTAAAATCTTAATACATCATCAAGTCCATCTTGATCTCTTTGATTATTCGTACCCAAATTTCATTGCAAGCATACATGACAATAATTCTGTGGTCCGAGACTCTTGCTCCTACTATATATCCATATTCTTAGCTGCACCCTTATCCGCCAGGAAGAGTTCACCTACTATCCAGAGGTTTTATTTTGTCCTCCCTGGCCGTCATTGACACACCCGGCGGCTTGCATTCCAGGTAATCACAGAAGATGGGCATGTGGATGCGGGTACCGTATTCACCGTAATAGAAGGGGCGCTATGGAATAGCCCTCGGGAGAAGCCGCGTTCCCATAGAGACTTCGCGCTTTCAGCTCCTCCCGGGTCAACGGGAGAGAAATCCCGAGGTGCGTCTTTTGGTGGCTAGCGGCTCTGCGAGGGCTCAGACCTCCGCGGTGCCCGTCCCACCAGCCCAGGGCCTGCCTTTGGGCTCAGCAGCCCTGCGGAGCAGGGAACAAGAGCAAGAGGAGCTCAATCTCTTTCTGGAGACCGGCATCAGGCCCCCAGCGGACATCTGCAAAGTCAGTCGCAGCCCCTGAAGACCTGTGACTGGAGCCAGCCTGCACCCGGCGCACAGACCGGGTCCTTCCGACCAGCACATGGCGGGCGTGGGTAACGATTCTTACCGTCTGCACCTCTGGGAAAGGCCATTCCAAGACCTTCTGCTGGGTGGAGAAGATTTCCTTCACCCTACTTAAAAAGAAAAATTAACTGGCACAAAATAATTGCACATATTTGTCGGGTACACTGGGACATTTTCATGCAGGATAATTGACAAACCGTGACCTCAAACTTTGATTCCGTGTGTGTGTATGTGTGTGCGCGCACTGCAAATATCCGAAGTCCTCCTGCCAGCTCTTTTCCAGCATGCAATTAACTGTTGTCAATCACACTTAGCGCACCGTGCTGTAGAAACGGCTGCTCTCATCGACTGCTCGACTCTGATTTCTAAAAGGATATGGAAACGACTGTCTCTGCCCACGTCCCGAAGCTTCTCTGGCCCCTCTCTGACTTCCCACAAGACTACCTGACCCAGACCCAGCCACGATTGAGACACTCTGGGCCTCAGATGCCCTGGGTTGGGCCAGTTTGCAATCCCAAGATCTCAATGCCTCTGGAATTTGGAGACTGACCACCAAGGATGAGCAATTCTGAGAGACAGTAACTTACGGTGACAACCCACCCAGAAGGAAGATTCCAGGTGCAGCCAAACCCATACACACATGTGGAATATTACTCAGCCCTGAAGAAGAATGAAATGATGGCATTTGCTGGTAAATGGGTGGAGCTGGAGAATATCATGCTAAGTGAAATAAGCCAAACCCAAAAAACCAAATATTGAATGTTTTCTGTGATATGTAGATACTAATTTACAATAAAGGCAGGGGGCTAGGGTAGAATAGAGGTGCTTTAGATTAGGTAGAGGGAGTGAAGGGAGGGAAGGGTGTGGGGCAGGAAGGACAGTAGAGTGAACAGACATGGTGACTCATGTGCAGGTGTGACTGCATGACCACGTGATCCTGCAACATGGACAGTCAGAAAAATGAGAGACGACCCTCCATTTATGTCTGATCTGTCAAAATGCCTCCATGCCTTCTGCTGTCAGGTGCAGCTCATTAGAACAAATAAATCAAACTAAAAAAAAAGAAATTATACTTCATTATATATGATGTGTCAAAGTACACTCTGCTGTCATGTATAACTAGATTAAAACAAATTTTGAAAAGACTTTAAAAATTTTTTTAGAAAGCATACAGAAACACGCTCGTTAGTGAACCGCAGGGGAAAAGTCATAAAGGTCATTATCTGCAAAGATGCTAATTGTCCATGGGGTTAGGGTTTCACAGGGGCTGGGAAGGCCAGTCAACTTCGAGAAGCCTTGTCATTACTGACATTCCATCTACCATGTAAAGCCCAGATTGCGTCAATCAGCGAGCGTCAGGTAGCTTAAACAGCCTGTCTTTCCATAGGCGATGCATTTCCCAAGGCAAGAGGCGGGATTCATGGGTCAATCTTCCCGAGACTTTAAAATCTATTTTATGAGAAGACTTGACAAATTCGTTGGAGGGAAAAGTGATTCCCAGCCATTGCATGAGTGGAAGGAGAGAGGAGAGCGTGTTCCAGATTGTTTGCACATCGTGGAGGTCAAATTAAGAGGAAGGTTTGCACGTCGTGGCCATCGGGAAAAGGTCAGCAGCCAACTCTGCCTGCCTGAGGTGCTGCAAAATATTTCATTACTTTTTGGATAGAATTTATAAAACTGCCCCCTGGGCTTCGAAGTGCAAGGATTTCTGCATTTTCTACCAGAAGTCAGACTTTGGGGCTCTGTTTCTGAGTCCGTCCTTGGTCTCTAAACAAATCAATTTTTTTTTTCCCCATCAGGAGGGACTTGATCAGAGAGTCCTGAGAGGGATGGGCGTAGAATTGAACTCGGGAAACCCTTAGTAAGGTCACCACCGCGACTCCAGTTCGTTCAACCCCTTCCCAGGAGCGTGTCAAATCCAACTTGGTGCAGAAGGCCACAGCCCAGGATGGATGAACCTGGTCATTTTCTACTTCTGGGCTAATTCTTTGCAAAGTGACCTCCAAACAATTCGTTAGCTACTCTGGAGTCCTGGATTCAGGAAGCTCCACTTCCTGTCAAATGAGGCCCGTGTGCAAAAGGATCTTTGCTATTTGCGCTCAGCGGAAGGTTCCCGTTTTCAGTGTCTCTGTTCCCCAGCAAGCGGGCACCGGGGGCCAAGTGGAGTCGGCACCAACTGGATCTTTGCTCTGTGGGCTACTTTGTCCTTCTGGCTGTTACCGGGCATCTCTTGAATCCCGCGCACTTTAAGCCACGGCCGCACATTAAACCGTATTTTCTTCGCAGACGCGCACGTAGACTCACAATTCGCGGACCCGACAGAGACATCCTCTCTTGCTTTTCTACATTTCTTTTTTTCTTCTCTACGATGAAATTCTTGCAAGAGGGAGGCCAGAGGAGAGGACGTCTTTGTCTCTTTCCACCCCGTGACTCACTGAGCACATCAAGGTCGCGAATCTTGATTTCAAGAAAACCTGGTCAAATTTGTGAATCAAAATGAGATCACTGGACAGGAAACCTTAATTAGCTAGTCCTGGGAGGAAGAATCCAGTACCAAGTCGGGATTAGGAGGTGAGTGTTAAAATGGGAAAGACAAATGGAACGCAACCTGAGTGGACAGGACATTGACCGGAAGGGGTGAAAAGATAGGTATATCAGAAAAGTTTGGCCAAAAAATGTGATTGCAACTTTAGGGAGTATCTTTCTTTGAAATGATACATTTTTCTTGGTTGGAAGGATTAAATAGAGGGATGATTAACCACTGAGTCTTTTTTTTTTTTTTTTGGGGGGGAGAGCCTCACAAAGTTGCTAAGGCCAGCCTCAACCTTGCAATCCTCCTACCTCAGCCTCCCAAATCACTAAGAGTCCAGTGCAGACCACCATGCCCACCCTATGCTAAGGTTTTTGAAATGTACCTGACATATATTCAAACTGATTCTACAAACATGCGTGAAAACTGAACTCAGTTTGCCTTGCAAATCCACCATGCAGATTTTTCAAAACTGCATTTCCAGGTAGCAGAATTAGCTTTTGAATGTGCGCTGTATACAAACAACTGGCCTTCCTGCCGAATGTCCCTGCATCAACTTTGTGCCGAGGACAATACATGATTTTTTTTTTCCCCCTCTGGTGACTCACACTCATGAGCGTGCCTGTTATATCATGCTAGATAAAAGGAAAGGTATTTGTGTGCATCAAACAACACATACTTAGGTACACACATCTGGACATTGTCTGCTTTATTTAAAATATGTGCGTTAGTTATTATCCTGTGAGACTATGAATGTACATGTGCATTTGAGCATGCAGTGCACACGTATATAAAAATGTCATGCATACGAGTATCTAATATATATACATGTTTGCATTTGAGTATTGCATTTATACAAACTTGTATAGTGAAGACATGCTAATTCTGCCAGAAGAATATCTGGTTTATTATTTCATCTCCTCCACAAATTACCCATTGGATCCTAGGAGACTTATTTTGCTTAACTGAACTTTCCCCTCGAAGAACAGAAGCACCGTAATAAAGTTGAAAATGTGCAAGTCCAAGGCATCGTAAGGGAGGCACCGTCTGTGTCTCAGACACACACACACACACACATGGAAATGCAAAATGAAAACCTTCCAAGCGAAACTTCTGGGCTTTGGAAAATGCATCAAGACTTTTTTTAATGCAAAGCCCATGTGTCATTCACTCTAAGGAAACCCCAGAGAGGAAAATCACTGCGTTTTCTACCGAGGTCTATACAGGGGCCGGGGTTTCTGAGACTTTGGCTTCCATGTCTTTGTGGAAGCTCATTGTACACGTGTGGTTTTACGTTCCCAAACTGTCACGAAAACAGCCACAGAGACAGGAAAAACGTACGCTAATGAGAAATATTTGTCCATTTGGCTTTGCTCACAAAGCTCCTGATTTTGAACGGAGTTCTTTGAAAACATAGCGGAAGCAACTTTAAAGAGCAGGCTCGAGTAACTGGGGACCAGCGCTTGCCTGCTCTGGTGATTGACACCTATCGGGACCTGCTGAGTCCCTGGGGAAAGAGCCGCAGAATCAATAAACCACAGAGAGAAGCCAGACTGACTGGGAAAGAAAACCGGTTATTTATGCACAGAGGGACGCGGGTGATTTTAATTTTAATTTTTTTTCCTTTTAAATCGATTCCTACCATTCTAGAGGGTTTCCTACCGAAGACAAAGCAGTAAGATGCAGAGGAGGAAAGGATGCATCCCGGGCTTGTTGAGCGGCCAGGATGCAAGATAAATATTTCCCTGGTGACCTCGGTTCCTCCAACTTCCTAAGAGTCTCGTCCGCCCGAGTGGCGGACGCAGGCAAAGAACCAGCAAGACCCATTCTTGTCTTCTCTGGGTAGGTCCTTGCAGAAATGGTGCCCAGCACTGAGTAACTCTCAATCCTATTTCCGCTGGAATTTTTAGGGTAGTTTGCTCAGACTGCTAAGGAATCAAGGGGAAGAAACCACTTTTCCTTTCCATTTTCTGCAATGTGCAGACACACAGAGTTAAAGCGACAACTGCCAACTGGTGTATTTCCCAGGAACTGGAAATAATTCACTCTGTTCATTACACATAATAATAATAATAATTATTATTATTATTATTATTAGTTTTTCCTCCCCAATCTGCGCAGATGCAGTCATTTCGACCCTGGGGTTCGTCCCACACCCTGTTTCTCACCCAGCGATTTGGGTGAGGATGAAGATGAGTGCTTTTGATAACCAGGATGATCCTCTTTAATAAGCTGACATCTAATTAATAAAAGGAAAATGACTCTCGTTCTTCGGGCGTGTGAGGTGGCCCCGACCTCAGTTCTGCAGACGTCGGTCTCCGGCAGCTGGTGCAGCTTGGGGAACGAAGGGCCCTTGAAATACTCCTGTGCGTTGGGTTCACTCGATCTTCACGAACAGACAGAGCTTCCACGCCTGCCCCAGAAAACTGCAGAAATTTGCTCGCGGCCAAGAAAGACCCAACAGGGCTTCAGAACGTCAAAGTCCGACGTCCTGTTTGAAAGAAGGTCTACCCTCATATTTCGGGAGAAAAAAAAAATGTGCAAGCTGTTGAGACCCAGAGGCCCTCAAAAATACGGTCTCCGTTTTCCTGATTTAAATGAGCAACTAACCTGACTCTAAACTAGGGGCATCTCCAGCCTGGGGATCCCAAGGTCAAGGTGCCTCTCATCCGGGAGTCTGTCTGGGGCACATGGTTTGGAAACAATGTTACTTTTTACTGCAACCTCAGTGGAGAGCGAGTGATTGATGGGAACGATGGACCTCAGCTGCTCCTGCTGGTGAGCATGATTTTTTCTTATTTTTACAGACTGCACTTTGATTCACTGTACACAAATGGGGTGCATCTTCTTATTTCTCTGGTTGTGCACGATGTAGATTCACACGGTTCGCGTGATCATACGGGTACCTGGGTCATGATGTCTTTCTCAGTCACCATCTTTCCTACCCGCCTCCCTCTCATTTCCCATTACGTAATCTAAACTTCCTCCATTCTTCTCTCACCCCCCAACCCTCATTATACATCATCATCCACTTATCAGGGAAAACATTCAACCTGTGGTTTTTTGGGAATTTGCTTATTTTGCTTAGCAAGATGTTCTCCAAGTCCATCCATTTACCTGCAAATGCCATCATTTCATTCTTCTTCATGACTGAGTAATATTCCATTGTGTATACATATACCACAGTTTCTTTATCCATAGATCTGGAAACTGGGTAGGAAAATGAAGGGTAAGCTGTTACAATTCTGTAAAGCCCTCCCTGGGCCCCAAGAAGAGATCTGAGGGGAGGCTGGGTAAGCTACAGATCACCTGGATCCATCCCAGAATGTCCTGAGTTCTGATGAGACAGATGGTCTCAACCCCAGTCAAGATGTCTC
This sequence comes from Sciurus vulgaris, assembly GCF_902686455.1. NCBI lineage: Eukaryota > Metazoa > Chordata > Mammalia > Rodentia > Sciuridae > Sciurus > Sciurus vulgaris. The sequence continues at coordinate 135,476,782 of NC_136471.1, forward strand.
AACCTCAAACAGAATGAAAAGCCCAGGGATTGGTTTGTGGTTCCTCTGTGCCATTTCTTCCCGTGAACCTCATCTTTATGTGTCGGTTCGTAACGGGAGAGAAAGGTGACCTTCTCTCAAATTCCACCAGACATCATCAATAGCTTTGTCTTATTCTTTTTACTTATTTATTTATTTATTTTTGGTCCTGAGGATTGAACTCAAGGGCACTGAACCCTTGAGCCACCTCCCCAGCCCTATTTTGTATTTTTTTAGAGACGGGGTCTCACTGAGTTGCATACGGCCTCACTTTTGCTGAGGCTGGCCTCCAACTTGCGATCCTCCTGCCTCAGCCTCCCGAGCCTCTGGGATAACAGGCGTGCACCACCACGCTCTGCTGGAGAGTCATCTTCTTTGAGTCTCTCCCTCTCTCATCTTCTGCCTCCTGCATTCAATTCCTGTTTCTTCTCAGAACGCTTGCTTCCTTAACAAATCCCGGGCACAGGAATCCTTGCCTCTGGACATGCTACCGGGATTCCAGAGAGAACCGGGAAGCTCATTGTCTGAGCAGAAGTAAATGCTTATAAATATCTGTCCACGGTGACCATTCATGTAACCCAAAAGGAAAACATAAAGGTCTCCCTGCTCAATTTCCTGGAACATTATTTTTTGATGTTCTTTTATTTTTTAGCAATAACATGAATCCACTTCTGACACCGTGGTGGTTTGTATCTCAGTGAGCTCATGAATCGTGTGCTTGTCAATCAAAGCCAGGTGCAGTGGCGCACGCCTGTCATCCCAGTGGCTCGGGAGGCTGAGGCAGGAGGACGGCCAGTTCAAGGCAGCCTCAGCAACTTAGCCAGGTCCTAAGCACCTTAGAAAGACCTTGTCTCAAAATAAAAATAAAAATAAAAAAGGGCTGGGGATGTGGCTCAGTGGTTAAGCACACCTGGGTTTCATCCCTGGTACCAAAAAATAAAAAAGAAAAAAAAAAAAGAAAAAAGAAAGAAAATCAATCAATAGAGACAGCGAAAGCAGTAGGAGGCTCTCCGTGCTGGTGACTCAGACAGTGGACAGAAATTAACGGGTTCAGCGTGATACGCAAACACCGTAGTTCAGATTCCCGTCACTGTGACCAAACGCCTGAGGTCAGCGACTTAACACAGAAGGCGTTCACTGGGCTTCATGGTTCCGGAAGTTTCAGTCCATGCGTGGGAGGTGCAGTTGCTCTAGGCTTGTGGAGAGGCAGCACGTCAGGGTGGGAAATGCCGGCAGCAGGACACTCCTCACCCTGTGGCGGAGGCTGAACTGGGATCGACCCACGGTCCCGTGTTGAAATCCTAACTCCTGGGACCTCAGGATGTGGCCGTATTTGGAAATGGAGGTTTGAAAAGGAAGCGATTGAGAGGCCAGGTGTGGTGTTGCCATGCCTATGATGCCAGCAACGCTGGAGGCTGAGGCAGGAGGATGGCAAACTGGAGGCCAGCCTCAACCACTGTAGCCAGGCTCTAAGTAACTTGGTGAGACTTTGTTTCTAAATTTAAAAATAAGCAGGGCTGAGGATGTGGCTCAGCGGTCAACCACCCCAGGTTTCCATCCCTGGTACCAAAAATTAAAAACAAAAAGGGGGACCGAGAGGCAGTGAGGTCCCCAGGGTGACCCTGGCCCCAGGACCTTGGGACATGCCTGTGTGTGGAGACGGGTCTTTACAGAGGTGACTGAGGGGCAGTGAGGTCCCCAGGGTGGCCCTGACCCCAGGACCTTGGGACATGCCTGTGTGTGGAGAGGGGTCTTTACAGAGGTGACTGAGGGGCAGTGAGGTCCCCAGGGTGGCCCTGACCCCAGGACCTTGGGACATGCCTGTGTGTGGAGAGGGGTCTTTACAGAGGTGACTGAGGGGCAGTGAGGTCCCCAGGGTGGCCCTGACTCCAGGTCCTTGGGACATGCCTGTGCGTGGAGAGGGGTCTTTACAGAGGTGACTGAGGGGCAGTGAGGTCCCCAGGGTGGCCCTGACCCCAGGACCTTGGGACATGCCTGCATGTGGAGAGGGGTCTTTGCAGAGGTGACTGAGGTGCAGTGAGGTCCCCAGGGTGGCCCTGACCCCAGGACCTTGGGACATGCCTGTGTGTGGAGAGGGGTCTTTACAGAGGTGACTGAGGTGCAGTGAGGTCCCCAGGGTGGCCCTGACCCCAGGACCTTGGGACATACCTAGTGTGGAGAGGGGTCTTTACAGAGGTGACTGAGGTGCAGTGAGGTCCCCAGGGTGGCCCTGACCCCAGGACCTTGGGACATGCCTGTGTGTGGAGAGGGGTCTTTACAGAGGTGACTGAGGGGCAGTGAGGTCCCCAGGGTGGCCCTGACCCCACAGGATGGGGTCCTGGTAGAAGAGGAGGTGAGGACACAAACGCACACAGAGGACGACCCCGTGAGGACCCAGGGAGAAGACGGCGTCTGCAGGCCCAGGAGTGAGGGCTGGGGAGGAGCCAGCCCTGCCCACGCCTGGACCTCGGGCCTCCAGTTTTCAATTGCGAGCAAGACCTGGGCCTCATCCTGCACGGGTACCGTACCCCGGGCCAGGGTCTTTGGAGCTCCGCGGCCTCCTGCTTGGGCCCCTCCTTGCTCCTCACGCTCCCCAGGAGGAGGGAGCCTGGTTCAGGTGGACGAAGGGAGTTCACTCCACCCGCATTCCTGCCTCTGCAAACCTGGCGCGCAGTCTGTGGTCTGCAGTGTGGACCGAGCCTGGGCTGCAGCGCCTGGGCTCCTTCCCAGGCCGGCGGCCGTTGGCTGAGGGCGAGCGGGGAGAAGCCCAGACACCCGAGCGAGGGCCAGGGCTCCCGTGGATGCCGCACTCTCTGCCGCCTGGGTCCTGCGGCCTGCGGTCCATCAGGGTCTCCGGCAGCCCGCGATGCTGACGGGCCGTGCTCGCCGTCACCTGATGAGGGTGGGCTGTGTGTTCCCCTGTGACCCTTCAGCTCCCGGGGATGCAGACTGGTCGGCCTCCGCCGGACTTCCGTGCCTGTATCTGGAGGGAGAGGAGGAGGAGGAGGAGCAGAAGGAGGAGGAGCAGGAGGACGAGGAGCAGGAGGAGGAGGAGGAGGAGCAGAAGGAGGAGGATGAGCAGGAGGAGGAGCAGGAGAAGCAGGTGGAGGAGCAGGAGGAGCAGGAGGAGGAGGAAGAGGAGAAGCTGGAGTAGGAGGAGCAGGAGGAGGAGGAGAATCTGGAGGAGGAGGAGCAGGAGGAGCAGAAGGAGGAGGAGGAGGAGGAGGAGCAGGAGGAGGAGGAGAAGCTGGAGGAGCCGGAGGAAGAGGAGGAGGGAAAGGAGGAGGAGCAGGAGGAGCAGGAGGAGGATAAGCAGGAGGAGGAGGAGCAGGAGGAGGAGGAGCAGGAGGAGGAGGAGCAGGAGGAGTAGGAGGAGGAGGAGGAGGAGCAGGAGGAGGAGGAGGAGCAGGAGGAGGAGGAGGAGGAGAAGGAGGAGCAGGAGGAGGATGAGCAGGAGGAGCAGGAGGAGGATAAGCAGGAGGAGGAGGAGCAGGAGGAGGAGGAGCAGGAGGAGTAGGAGGAGGAGGAGGAGGAGCAGGAGGAGGAGGAGGAGCAGGAGGAGGAGGAGCAGGAGGAGTAGGAGGAGGAGGAGGAGGAGCAGGAGGAGGAGGAGGAGGATAAGGAGGAGGAGGAGGAGCAGGAGGAGGAGGAGCAGGAGGAGTAGGAGGAGGAGGAGGAGGAGCAGGAGGAGGAGGAGGAGGATAAGGAGGAGGAGGAGGAGCAGGAGGAGTAGGAGGAGGAGGAGGAGCAGGAGGAGGAGGAGGAGGATAAGGAGGAGGAGGAGGAGCAGGAGGAGGAGGAGCAGGAGGAGGAGGAGGAGGATAAGGAGGAGGAGGAGGAGCAGGAGGAGTAGGAGGAGGAGGAGGAGGAGCAGGAGGAGGAGGAGGAGGATAAGCAGGAGGAGGAGGAGGATGAGCAGGAGGAGCAGGAGCTGCTTGCCTGGATTTTTAAACCATCTCGTTGCAGTTCGAGTCTCTGCATGTGAGACACAGGGTTGCAAGAGGCCTGAATTCCCAGGTGCAGAGAGAAAGCTCAGCTGGATTTCCCCCTGCCGGGGAAGCGACCCCACTCATGCAGTCTGCCAACCCCTTCCCCAAACTCTCTGCCTGAGATGAATATCGCCTCAGTCCCGTTTGCAAAGAGGTGACCCAATGAAACGTCTGAGCAAAGGCAATACATTTATTTTGAATTAATACGATTTGCTTATGTAAAATCTAGCACCTTTTGTCACGTCTCTGTCTTCCTGGAAAACACAATAGGCTTTAAGTAGAGAGTGGATACAACTGGCAAATGCAGAGATCACACTAAGACTTAATTTCTTTGCAAACAAAACACTGAAAATCTAATGGATTCACATTTATGCTCCATGGAAAAGCACTAAATTCCTTGATTTTAGCTGTTTTGGCAGAGGAAAGCTGAGCTAGCTACGTTTAAACCTCAGCACTGATTTTAACCGGGAATTATGCAAAGCATGTATCAGTTTCTATACCCAAAAGCACCGGAAACACTAGCATTATTCACGTAATTGCATTTTGTTCTGTAAATGAATGAAGATATTTTATTATATTAAGTGGGCATGATGACATAGTGTTGGCATTCAGAGTGTGCTTATTTAATTCCATTTAAATGTTCTCTTGGAAGGAGGGAAAGAGGGAGGGCGGGCCAGATGAGGCTGCTCAGAGAATACAGAGGAGTTGCAGTTAAATGGCATGAAGAAGTTCTGGGGTCCTGTTGCACAGGATGGTAACTATGGATGGTAACTATAGATGCTGCGTATGTCAGGAAATCCTTACAAAATATTCAGAATACTTTCACCATTAAGAAATAATAAATGTTTTAGGACACAGGTATGTTTGGCTAGATTTAAACATTACCCAAGGTTTACATGAATTGGAGTATCACCGGACATCTCCCACTTGACCCAAATTTTACATTCGTATGCATCATTCAGACAAATTTAAATCTATGTAAAATAAATAAAATCTACAAAAAAAAAGTGTGATTTTCATAAAATAAGGTGGACAAGATACCAAAGCATATGGAGGAAAAAAAATATGGACTGCGATTAATTGAATATTCAAAGCCAGGGCACAAATCAATACTGCATGTCTACAGCTGAGTGTCTCCAGTCTTTATCACTTTTTCTCAATGACTTTTTAAAAAGAAGAACAGTAAGTGTAAGAAATGAGTAACAAAGTAATGGCCATAATTGCATAAAATTCCCAACTAGGCCATTTCTCCCAACCTATCAAGACTTGCTTGAACCCGAGTCAGGAATCCTGACTGTATAAGTATAAATAACTGTGGGTTTTCGGAGACGCTGAATGAGGGGCTGCATCTCTCCTCCGCTCTCGGGCCAGAGTGCACGCATGTCCATCCCATCTGGTTATTTGGATCGTTGAGAACAGAGCAGATGATTGACAGAATCAGAGAACGGAGCCGATGATTGACAGAATGGGGGTTCAAGGCCTCCACCCTGAGAGGGCCTCTGCATTTGAACCGGCCCCAGGGATCAAGGTCCCAGATCCCGGAGGCTTTGAGGACAGGGTCTGAGCTCCTCGCCCTGGAAATGCAGGGGAGATGACATCACCAGGTGCAAAACCCGGCTGCCCGGCACGTGCTTCCAGCGTGGAAAGCCCGAGAACTAACAGGGTCTGCGTGTGCAGGAGGCACCCGCCAAGCCCAGGAGGCACGTGCCAATCACGCCTCGGCCTCCCGGTGCAAAGAAGAGACGCGGTGACCCCCGAGGTGACCGCCGGCGACCTCTCTCCCTGGAAACTTTGGATTTAAAGATTTGCAAGAATCCACTTTGGAAAACTGAGTGTCTGCAAACTGGCTCAGCAGGTGCCTTTCGACCCCTGGCAGTAGGGTCGCTTCATAACCCCAGTGACGCACACCCAGGATTTCCGTGATGGACATGGCATTGGCTTGCCTGCGGGGTCAGCAGGAGTTGGGACGTTTGCAGCTCCAGGGTGTCCTCCCGGGTCCCGCCTCCGGGTGTGGTGCGCTGCCGGTTGATTGGCAGGCACGCGGTCCTCTGCCGGTTTATTGGCATGCACGCGGTCCGCTGCCGGTTGATTGGCAGGCAGGCCGTTCATTGCTGGTTGATTGGCAGGCACGACTCTAAACATGATGGCTAGGTGTCTCGTTTGGGTTCCAGAGTCACAGGAACCAAAGAGGCATTAGAAAATCTGTTCTGACCAACTCCTGTCTAGAGGACCTTGGGATCCTTCTCTGGGCCCGCCAAGGACAACCTTCGTGATTGATGGACCACCTCGAAGTCACAAAACGCAGGAGTTTCACCCCGTGACTTTGCACACACAGCACCCAAATTCCGGGCTCTGCTGTCCGTGACTGTCTCGCAGGGCGGAAGGCAAACAGCAATCTGTTTCCGTGTTTTTAAGACCAGATGTTCGGCCCTTTATTCAAACAAGAACAGGGGATGCGAGATCCTGTTGGCAAGCGCTGCAGCAGCTGGCTCGGGGGAGCTTGGGAATGTTTCAAAGGGTTTATGGGATCGTTTTCTGCACTGTGGCCTCAAACCCAGCTTGATCCTTTGAAACTCCGGCTCAAAGAAAGAGAAAATAAAATCGAAATTATTTTGCAGGCTCATGTTTTAAAGTCTTTGTATTATTTGTTGTATTCTTCCACAAAGACTGACAGGACAAAGCCACACACACGGCCTGGGAGCTCAAATAGCAGAGGTCTATCTCCCCCTGTACTGGAGGCTGGAGGCCCCAACACCAGGCGTGGGCAGGGCTGGCTCCTCCCCAGGCCTCTCTCCTGCACTTGCAGACGCCATCTTCTCCCTGGGTCCTCACGGGGCCGTCCTTCTGTGTGCGTCTGTGTGCTCACCTCCTCTTCTACCAGGACCCCAGTCCTGTGGGGTCAGGGCCACCCTGGGGACCTCACTGCCCCTCAGCCACCTCTGCAAAGACCCCTCTCCACACATAGGCATGTCCCAAGGTCCTGGGGTCAGGGCCACCCTGGGGACCTCACTGCCCCTCAGTCACCTCTGTAAAGACCCCTCTCCACACACAGGCATGTCCCAAGGTCCTGGGGTCAGGGCCACCCTGGGGACCTCACTGCCCCTCAGTCACCTCTATAAAGACCCCTCTCCACACACAGGCATGTCCCAAGGCCCTGGGTTCAGGGCCACCCTGGGGACCTCACTGCACCTCAGTCACCTCTGTAAAGACCCCTCTCCACACACAGGCATGTCCCAAGTTCCTGGGGTCAGGGCCACCCTGGGGACCGTGCAAAACGATACATGCCCGGCTCTCATGGGCCTCCCGCGTGTCCAGGGTTCTTTCTTCTTTCGCTTCTGCAATTCCAGCACGTGGGAACCACCGCTTCCCTTGCTCATCCTGTGACCTTCACATCGCGTCTGCTGAAATGTCTGAATCCTATGGACGGAGAGATCTGCACTGTGGGTTCAAACCGCAGATGCGCTGCACACACAGGTTTTGCACAGAAAGGTTTTGCACGGAGGGGTTTTGCTCAGCGCTCGGACCAGGGACAACGGTGGGCAATCGCCAGCTTCGACTGAGAAGGCAGGCAAGAAATTGCTTTGGAAATATCTGGAAAAAATATTGCTTTGGAAATATTTCCATAGATTTATTTGGCTATTCTTCATGGTAGATTTATTATTATTATCTTTTGCCTTGAATACATACAAATTTGAGGGACGTTCGTTTTTCTCAGTTTACAGTCTGAAAATTGTGACTACTATTATTTTACTCTGTAAAAACTCAGAAACCCAGTATGGCACTATTAACAAACTCGGAAACATAATATACATATTCTACATATATATACACATGCAAAAATGAATAACTGGCAAAGATAGGCTGGCCTTTTTAGGGGGTACCTGGGATTGAACTCAGGGGCCCTGGACCACTGAGCTATATCCCCAGTCCTATTTAGTATTTTACTTAATTAATGAGTTTATTGATTTATTTTGGGTGCAAAAAAGTCAGACAGAGATACAGAGATGGACAGGAGCTGTCCTGGCCTCTCAATGTGGTATGATTGACATTTTTTGAGCGGGGGATACCAAGGATTGAACTCAGGGGCACTTGGCACCTGAGCCACTTCCCCAGCCCTATTTTGCATTTTATTTAGAGACAGGGTCTCAGAGTTGCTGAGGGCCTCGCTTTGGCTGAGGCTGGCTTTGACTTCGCCATCCTCCTGCCTCAGCCTCCCGGGCTGCTGGGATAACAGGCATCGCCACGGTGCCCAGTTAGCTTTTTAATATCAGTAAGATATCGTTTCAAAAACTATGCCACTTTTAAATCATTAATCATACCTTAAAAGCTATTTTAGAGACCAAGACAATTGTGATGCATCCAGACTATGAATTACAACCCAGAAATTTAAAAAAATAAACAAGAAAGAAATTATGGATACACGGCAAAACCTGGAAGCACTTCTAAGAAATGAGGCATCCCTCGGTGACTGCAATCTGATCGGCCATTGATTCAGAAGACGGAGTTTAAAGAGCTTCTAGGGACAAAGAAGGGCCCACGGGAGAAAGTTCAGACGGATCCAAGAGATCGTAGGAGAAGGCGGATTTGCTTCCAGTCCGGGTCCTCTCTTGACCTTCTCGTGTCCAGCAATGGTGGCTCCTCCTCATTTCCGCCTCCTGAATAATGCCTGCCTTCCTCCGTGTCCAGGCGAGACCCCGGGCTCCGCGCGGAGACTACGCTGCAGGCCGGCTGGACGCCCTGGGGCAGAAGGCTGGGGGAGCCGGCGGCCACGACCCAGCGTCTCTCGTTCTGTCCTAGGCCACCAAAAAGCCGAGAAAAGACATAGGAAGCAATGTTGCTGCTGTTCAGTATGAAGCGTCCCCCAAAAACTCATGTGGGGACCACACAGGAAGGTCCAGAGGTAGAATGGTTCAGTTATGGGAGGTGTAACCTTAGAGTGGATTAATCCACTTGAAGGAACTCACTGGGTGGTGACTGTAGGCAGGTGATGTGTGGTTGGACAAGTGGGGTCACTTGGGACATCCCTTGGGGACTATATCCCGTCCCTGTCTCCTTGGAGACTATATCCCGTCCCTGTCTCCTTGGGGACTATATCCCCTCCCTGGCTCCATGGGGACTATATCCCGTCCCTGGCTCCATGGGGACTATATCCCGTCCCTGGCTCCTTGGGGACTATATCCCGTCCCTGGCTCCATGCGGACTATATCCCGTCCCTGGCTCCTTGGGGACTATATCCCATCCCTGGCTCCTTGGGGACTATATCCCGTCCCTGTCTCCTTGGGGACTATATCCCGTCCCTGGCTCCATGGGGACTATATCCTGTCCCTGGCTCCTTGGGGACTATATCCCGTCCCTGTCTCCTTGGGGACTATATCCCCTCCCTGGCTCCATGGGGACTATATCCCGTCCCTGGCTCCTTGGGGACTATATCCCGTCCCTGCTCCATGGGGACTATATCCTGTCCCTGGCACCTTGGGGACTATATCCCGTCCCTGGCTCCTTGGGGACTATATCCCGTCCCTGTCTCCTTGGGGACTATATCCCCTCCCTGGCTCCATGGGGACTATATCCCGTCCCTGGCTCCTTGGGGACTATATCCCGTCCCTGGCACCTTGGGGACTGTATCCCGTCCCTGGCTCCTTGGGGACTATATCCCGTCCCTGTCTCCTTGGGGACTATATCCCGTCCCTGGCTCCCTGGGGACTATATCCCGTCCCTGGCTCCTTGGGGACTATATCCCGTCCCTGGCTCCCTGGGGACTATATCCTGTCCCTGGCTCCTTGGGGACTATATCCTGTCCCTGGCTCCCTGGGGACTATATCCTGTCCCTGGCTCCTTGGGGACTATATCCTGTCCCTGGCTCCTTGGGGACTATATCCTGTCCCTGGCTCCTTGGGGACTATATCCTGTCCCTGGCTCTATGGGGACTATATCCCGTCCCTGGCTCCCTGGGGACTATATCCTGTCCCTGGCTCCATGGGGACTACTTCCCATCCCTGGCTCCCTGGGGATTATATCCCGTCCCTGGCTCCATGGGGACTATATCCCCTCCCTGGCTCCATGGGGACTATATCCTGTCCCTGGCACCTTGGGGACTATATCCTGTCCCTGGCTCCTTGGGGACTATATCCTGTCCCTGGCTCTTGGGGACTATATCCTGTCCCTGGCTCCTTGGGGACTATATCCTGTCCCTGGCTCCTTGGGGACTATATCCTGTCCCTGGCTCCATAGGGTTCACATCTGGTCCCTGGTGAGCAGAGCTCTCTCTGCTTCCTGGTGCCACGTCCTGAGCTGCTCTCCTCCTCCAGGCCCTTCCGCCATTTTGTTCTGCCTCACCTTGGGCCAGAGCCATGGAGTTGCCCACCATGGACTGAACCTCTGACACCATGAGCCCCAGATCAACTTTTCGTCCTCTTAAGTTGTTCTTGTCAGGTGTTTTGGTCACACTGGTGAAAAACCTGAGCAAAACCTCTGTGCGTCATGAGTGTACCTCAGAGTGGGCTTGTTATGCCATGTTGGATCCCTTCCCTCCCCTCATCCCTTCCCTGATCCTCGTGCTGTGCTCTGTTGATCACTTACTATCGTCACCCTCTTAACTAGTGCATCGCACTTCTGTCTACATAAAGGGGATCATCCAGGGTGTATCCGCACACGTGCGCTGCGTGATTTGATAGATTTCATTTCCCGGGACGTTCTGGGCTCCTCCCTCTCTATCCCTTTCCTTGGGTCCATTGGTCTCCATTGTATAAAACCGTCATTTTCCAGCACCTGAGTACTTGCTGGCATTGAGAAGAACTGCTCCTACCTTACCCACCTCCTTGCAACTTCTGGGTGACCAGGGCTTTCAGATGGCAGAGAAGGAGACCTGCTGACGGCCTCTAGCCCATGTGTGGATCTGAATTCTGCAGGTTTACATACCTTCCATGAGATGAAGTAGGTAGGGGTTGTCATTTTAAAATGTGAAGATAATGAGAGTTTATTTTCCCTGTGAAAAATGGTGGCTCACACCAGTCATCCCAGCATGTCTGGAGGCTGGAGGCTGAGGCAGGAGGATCGTTGAGTTCAAAGCCAGCCTCCACCAAAGCGAGGCTGTAAGCAACTTGGTGAGACCCTGTCTCTAAATAAAATGCAAAATAGGGCTGGGGAGGTGGCTCAGGGGTCGAGCAATCCTGATTTCAATCCCTGGTACCCCACCTCTAAAACTGTCCATCATGCCACATTGAGAGGCCAGGACAGCTCCTGTCCATCTTCTGCACCCATTTACGTGACAGTGACTGACAGAAACGAGTGAACCACAGGAGAAAGGAGCTCACTGCAGCCGGGTGGCCACGGGTGCCTTTCGGGATTCACGTGACTGGCGAACTCAGTTTGAAATGTCAGGAGAAGAGGGTCTTCCGCTCCCAGGTCCGAGGCCGTGTTCCTCAGCACAGCTTGAGTCTGTCACCGGATTAACGACTGAATTTCAGACAGCGTCTGGGGACATCTTCTCCTTGGAGTTTCATGCCTGTGACGCTCAGCTCTGATTTCCAGTTTTGCCGGATGCCGGAGGTAAGACTGTCTCTCTCCTTAACGACGTTCCTATGTGTCCCCCGACCTCGGGAACGCTCAGCCATCCATTGGTGACCGGGTCTCACATGGTGGCCGGGGACCTTTGGTGAGGGAGACAGGACAGAGAAGTACCACGGGGGACGACGGAGAAAGGACGTGACCCTCCGGCTGCTGGTTTGCCTCCTTCTCCTCTGTGAAATCAAGTGCAGAGGGAAAATCAGTCAACCACTCGGGCCGCGGTCTGTTTCCAACCTGCAAAGAACGGCCACGTTTCCAGCAGGGGCGGGAAAGCCTTCGCCACGTGCCCCAAGTCTCCCAAGGACTGAGGGGCATCTTTTTTCTCTCCCTTTCACCACCTTTAACGTGCGGACGGTAATCCGCGGGCTGAGGTGCCGTGGTTCTGAACCCAGAGCCGTGGGCCATGGAAAAGGCGTCCGGGTGAGGGTGGAGGGTCGACTCCATCGCATGGCCCGCGCGGGGAGGAGCACTTGCCGGTGGTTCCGATTGTGTCAAATGCTGCATTTCCAAGTGTGTGTGGATCCAAATTTAAAAAAAACCAATGTGTAGATTGCTGAATCCTAAAATATTTATTCCATTTGACATTAACTCCGCATCTTTTCCTGGATTTTGGTAGTTCATATTTTGTATTAACAGAAATAGGAACAGCTACCTAAACAACTTGTTTTTTGTTACTTTTGTTTTTACTGAAACACATAAAAAGTATTTTCTCCTTAAGAATAAAATATATTTCAAAAACACTGATTAAATAAACCGTGTAAATATGAACACATATTATATAAGATACTTACTAAATACTGATGATCTCCACTATCTTCTCTCCTTATGGTATCAGATCACCCCTCAAAATCATCTCTTCTCTATCTTTATATCTCTCTGGTTTCCACTTATCAGAGGAAACATTCAGCCCTTCACTTTCTGAGCCAGACTTATTTCACTCATTGGTGGTCTCTCCATTTACCGGCAGATGCCCTAACTTCATTCTTCTTCATGGCTGAGTAATATTCCATTGTGCAGATACATCAGGTTCTCTTTATCCCTTCATCTCTAGGAGATTGAGGGGTTCGGAGGAGGGACAAGAAAACACAGCAACTGCAGAATAAATTTGACAAAACGATGCCAAGTGCTTGTCTAAACGCACCACAGTGAATCCCACCTTTATGGAGAGCTATAACTCACTCTTTAAAATAAAAACCACAATTTAGTGGAAGGCAGACCCGTTTAGCAGAGGAAGGGAATGGGGGCGGGGAGAGAAAAAGGGGGAAGGTCTGGGGACAAAGCGGACTCATTTATATCCCGTGTCTGCAGGACTGTGTCCAAACGAAGCCCACGGTTGTGCCTGACCATATTACTTAATGAAAATATAAAAAAAATATGGAGAGGGACCTGATCCAGTGAACGACATCTCATTATCACTCATACATGTACTTATTCTGTCGTATCAACCAATGAAGGTCTGTTATTATTTTCAAATTTAAGGCAGAAGAACACATGTTAACAAAACAGTTTATGGTCTCAGTACATAAAACAGGTCTCAATATTTCTTTTTTGTGTGTGGATTAAATATTTTTAAAAAATTTTTTAAATTCATTCTAATGAGTCGTCCATGACAGGAGAAGGCATTGATGCGTTTTGACAGATTGCACATAAATGAAGGGCCATCTCTCATTTTTCTGATTGTACATATAGGAGTCAATATTTTTAATGTGTATATGTCGTATCGAGTGTTAACATGGCAATCCTCGTTGACTGTGTTCATGCGTGACATTCCATGTATTGCTAAATCCATTTGGAACCAGAGTGAATAGCTGTGTGCCACTTCTTGCTTTAGGCCAAATTTAAAACTTTAAAGAAGTAAAATTAGTTTTTCCAAGTCAGGTGGCGCACATATGTCATCCCAGCTGCTCAGGAGGCTGAGGCAGGAGGAACACAAATTGGAGGCCAGCCTCTGCAATTTAGCGAGGCCCTAGACATCGAGACCATTTCTCAAAATTAAAGAAGTTAAAAAAGGGCTGGGGATGTGGGTCGACGTTAGAGCACCCCTGGGCTCAATCCCTGGTAAGCAGATGAGATTAAAAAAAAAATGAAAATATAACAGCTTCATATGGAATGTGAAGTAGACAGCATTTGTAACAAAGTTATTTCATTTGGGAAGTTGGATTATAATTTCACTTAATAAGCCAGCAGTGTTCTATGGATTCAGATCCCAGGGGGGAATCCAGTGGGATTTGAAAACATGAATCAATGCATTAATATTACTCAGAAATTGAATAAATATGAAGAGTGGAGCTAGATACCAGAGGTACTTGAAATACGAACTAATAAATATGTCTGTGCAAATTGAGGAGAGATTTGTATTTATCTACCAGTCTTCCTTTGGACCTTACTGGTAGTGTTGAAATTTAATTACACATTCAAAAAGCATCCAGTTATTACTTAGAAATCTGAATTTTTATTTGATTCAAGTTGAATTTAAATTGATAAATAGTTATAAAACCACTGTTTTTTTTTTTGTTTGTTTGTTTAGAATGTCACATAGTAAGTGCACAACTGCGTGTGATCAGCTTCATTTTTACTAAAAAATCTAATTAGAAATTTGAGGTGATAATTATCCAGTGTGTTTTTTTTTAATTTTATCTGTTCTACTTAGTCGTACATGACAGCGGCAGGCATTTATGCATCTGGATTCATCATATCTCATTGAAAATCAAACCAATACTTGGAATACCTACAGGGAGGTAGAGGGTATTTTTTTGCAAAAATGTGTGCAAGGCAATTCTCTATTTATTTTTAATTGTTTATTTTTTTATTCTCTCCAGTTGCATTTTGATGTATTTCAAACACGCAGCGATCAATCCACCACTCGGCTGGTGCATCTTTTCAGTTTGGCGTTGGAGGCTGGATTGGCGGAGGCAGTTGTGCTGTAGTTACTTGGATATAGGACAAGCAGGTTTACCTGGGTGCATTATGCATGTTATTCGGATTTGGGATCAGAACCCGGGACTCAGAGGGACAAGTCTCTTGGATGGTCCAGCTAATGATCTCACAGTTGCTTGGAATCAGAGAGATGTGGACCCTGGAACTGAGGCCCGGCCTGCAAACAGATCGGTCTTGATTAGCATTTTAATCTCAAGTGCAGCCCCCAGGGCTGGTGGTGTGGGAGTTACCGGATTTCAGCAAGCGCCCCTGAGCCTGGCACTGAGGTGACTTTGCCTATTGAATCTCGTCTGAGGAGGACATCAGCCTGACCGAGATGAGGAGCCCTAAGTGATTTCCGAGGCTGTTAATCAGTGTTAGGTGGATCTGGGAATTTGTGCTGGGATCTGAGTCCGAATGCAAATGAAGACCATTTGGAATTCACATTGAGCAGGGAAATTCTGTCTTTGGCATTTGCATAGTGACACGTGCATTGCTTGAAATTCGGAGGCCTAATGAATGACCCCTGTATGTGCAGAGAGATTTGCATATTGGACTTGTAATAGGAATCAGTGCGTGCAAAAAAAAAAGGTGATTGTCACCAAAATTGGAAATTCTGAAGAACGAGGACCTGGCCCCAGCATGACTTCTGGTTGGAAGGGAAACATATACACCCGTCACTATTCTGAACTTGAGGTCGCCAAAACCACAGGGAGTGATCGCAGCTCCTTGGTTGTGGTGTGGAAATCCGTGCACATTTCAGCTGGTGGTTACTCGGCTTCGATATTCCTAAGAGAGCCTGCGCTTGCTACCGACAGAGTCTTCATTTCAAAATCGGAATTGGATCTGGCTCCAGAGTTAACAAGATCCAAAGTATTCTTTGCAATTTCAGATAATAAGTAACACTGGTCTTTGCACGCTTGAGGGTCGAACCCAAAACTGGACTCAGAATATAAAAGGGTGGAATCGCAGTGCTTGTGGGGAATTGAAAATAATAAGAGTGGCGATATAATTCTTCTGATCAGGGTGATATTTTGATCAAGTAGGTATCCAGGTATTGGAATTTGAGTCGCCACGTAGATGGTGCTTAGACGGGTTATTGGATTGCAATTGAAATATGAAATAACTCCTGCAATTTTACTTGAGATTTGAAAGAATAGGTCCGCTAAAACAGGTTTTCAAATATATTCAGCTTCGGACGTGGCTTGGGGCTGGTAAGGACATGTATTCAGGGCTGTTGGGAATTTGAATCAGGAAGCAGGTTTTGCATGTTATGGGGAAGAGCGAGTTCAGGCGGTAACTCCTGGGCCCAGCGGTGACGGACAGGATTGCTCCCTGCTGACCTTGATTGGCGGCTCTGGGTAGGACCCACAGTCCTGGACCATCCACTGAATCCTGAGCTGCAGTTGTTTTGGGGGGATTAACAGATGCCTAGAAATGAGCTTTTAATTGCAAACCAGTTTCAAGTCTCGCCAAAGAGACAGGAGTTGGTTAAGTGAGATACCAGATCACTCTTTTGGTCCCAGGCAAAAGCCATGAATAAGGAACAAACCGAGGAGTTTCATTGGCAATTAACCCATGAAGTTCCCATCTTAGACGTGGGACTTATATCAACAAACTGATCACCAAATAGACCTCTTACGGTAACTTCTGAAATCAACAGCATGTTTTAAATTTTTTTTAAGAATCGTAGTTTTAACTTTAAAAAAAAAAAATTCACGGAAATTGGGTTTTGTTAAACAGGAAATAGGAAAACTTACTGATATATTTTATTTGTTTTTAGCAGATCTTTTTATTTTAAGTGATACAGAATAACTGTATGGAGTCCGGAGTGCTGATAGTTTAAATCTGCTTTTTTTCTTATGCCCAGGACTTGAGTTTTTCCCTCGTAAAGTGTTTTAAAGAGTTCTTTTAATGAATTTCCATGGATGATACATTCTTTTTTTTTTCATATCCAAACATAACATTTTTCCCCATCATTAATGAATGTTTGTAAGATTATGTATATTTAAAGTACATATATGTTATATATAACATATACATATTTAAGTTATATATACATGTGTATGTATAAATATTTTTAAGTTATATATATTCAAGTATATACATGTAAGTTATATACAACATACAAATTTAAATTACATATATAGAATATACTACGTATGTAATACGTATTTTATATGTACATATATACACATATGTTACATATATACATATATTACATATATATATATTATGTACATATATCTGGTACTGAGAGTTTAACCTGAGGGTGTTTTACCACTGAGCTGCATCACCAGCTCTTTAAAAAAACATTATTTGTGTCGGAATCTCCCTAAGTTGCTTAGGGCCTTTCTGAATGGCAGAGGCTGGCCTCAAAATTGCAATCCACCATCTTCAGCCTCCTAAGTTTCTGCAATACCACCATTGTACCAGGTTTAGAATCCTATTCCTTGGAGAAAAGTTGTAGGTAAATGATTACAGTTTGGAATAAATACACATATATTCACACATATACATATATATAGCGGTAGATTGATATCGAATATAAATTTTAAATATAAATATATATTTCAAAAGACATTTATATATACACGTATTTAGAAAGACATATATTTATTGTATTTGTATAATATATACATGTATGTTTCACATGATATATATATACAAACATACATAAATCATATTAAAACTATATAAAAGATATATAACTCATAGATGATTATTTACAACCCATTCTAATGCACTTGTGTCAATTTTGTTGACGTATTTACAGAGCCAAAAACTGGGGTCTGTGGGTTCATATGAGGAAAAGGACTTTTGCTATAATAAGAATCTCAGAGGGAAAGAATTTGAGGTTGAAGATTATGAGAAGGTCTGCAATCCCAGGGGCTCTGGAGGCTGAGGCAGGAGGATCTCAAGTTCAAAGTCAGCCTCAGCAACTTAGAGAGGCCCTAAGCAACTCCATGAGACCCTGTCTCTAAATAAACTATATTTAAAAAAAAAGGGCTGGGACATGGCTCAGTGGGTAAGTCCCCCTGGGTTCAATACTTTGTAGAAAAAAAAAATGAAACAAAGCAAAAAAAAAATACAGATTATGAGACTGTTAGAAATCCAGTTCTCATTTCATATCCCCTCCAAAAAAAAAAAAAAAAATTAAGCAGGAACATAGGATTTTCCAGACACTGCTGAGAGTCAGCGAGTTACCTCTGCAGCCCGGGAAGACGGTGACCCAGCTCATCATTTTAAAAAGTCCACAAAAGCACCACTCAGGAGACGCCCAGGTCACCAAGCACCGCGGAGCATCCGCAGAAGGCCTCGCTCTGCGGCTGGTTCAGGACGCACATGGTGGGCAGGGCCGTGGCTGCAAGATGAGCACCTCATATGTCGCCACCAGCATATGACGTGTTAAATCAGGCTCAGCCTGACTCTCCCGACTATTCGAAATCCCATTCTGGAAAGAACCATCCAAAACTGTGTTTTTGCAGCTCATTTGTGTGCAGAAATGATAGGACGTGTTTCCAAATCCCAGTGAATCAATCAGCACGGAAGGAGGTGCCGGATAGAATACCAAGCCCTGCTCACCGTTTCAATAGGCAGCCCGCACGTATCTGCAGTAGATGTCCATAGCTCAAAATGCATTCAGATCGATACCGAGAGCGCGGCTCATATCACCAACCACCGACTTTATTTCCCATTAATTTCCGGCTTTCTGTAATCTTTTAATAGCATGAGAGCTTTAAGAAAACATTTTAAAATGCTAGCAGCCGCTCTGGGCTGATGCTCCCTCGCTTTGAAAAGCAATTCATGTATGGAGAGGTCGTTCTCCATGCTGGAAAAATCACCAGGGCCAGGGGCAGTGTGGCACAGACCAGGAATCCCAGCAAATTGGGAGGCTGGGGCAGGAGGATCACAAGTTGGAGGCCAGCCTCGGCCACTGAGCCAGGCCCTAAGCAACATAGGGAGACCCTGTCTCTAAGTATAAAAAACAGACAGGATTGAGGATGTGGCTCAGACGATAAGCAGCCTGAGGTTCAACCGCTAGTACGAAAAAAAAAAAAAAAGAAAATTAATCATAAATGTGGAAGAGTTCACGTCACAAAAGTCAAGTGATACTTTTGAGAATCAAGCAAAGGGCAGGTGTGATCTGAAAGTTTTATCAGCACCGAAGCTTCGTGCTTCAAAGGAGAGAGATGAAGTGAAGACCTAAATCATACCTAATGATCTTCTGTAGCAAAGCCGGGAAACAGAAAAATTGGAGAGGAGACTAAAGCGTCTACAGTGAAATTTACAGAGACCATCACTCTCTCCTTTCGGACATATTCCTTGTGATCTGCCGCACGCCCATTGGCTCTTTGATGCATTTAATTAACATCTACTATGTGCCAGGTATGGAGTGAAACAACAGGAAATCCAACAGAGATCAGGCGGGCGTCCAGCCCCAAAAGAGAGAGATCCAGGAGACAAGGGGGTAAACACATGGAGACGGGAGATCCCAACAGGAAAGCCCCTCCGCTTCGCTCTGGTCTGTAAATGTTGTTCCAAGACTTCAAGAAAGGGCCGAGTAACTCTCACAAGGGCACCAGGAGGCAGGAGGAGGACTGGGAAGAAGGAATCAAACCTAGCGCGAAGAAAAGTCGATCCATTTTCTCCTCCAGGTGGTTGCAATCATTTGGAAAATCAGATGCTGTTTCAAGTCAAATGCTGTTTTTGTTTCTATGAGCCGAAGACCTCACAAGAACGATTTAGAGGAGAAGTTGATCTGGGGCTCATGGTCTCAGAGATTCTGTCCATGGTGGGCTGACTCCATGGATCTGGCCCAAGGTGAGGCAGAACAAAATGGCGGAAGGGCCTGGAGGAGGAGAGCAGCTCAGGATGTGGCACCAGGAAGCAGAGAGAGCTCTGCTCACCAGGGACCAGATATCAACCCCATGGAGCCAGGGATAGGATATAGTCCCCATGGAGCCAGGGATAGGATACAGTCCCCATGGAGCCAGGGACAGGATATAGTCCCCAAGGAGCCAGGGACAGGATGTAGTCCCCAAGGAGCCAGGGACAGGATATAGTCCCCAAGGAGCCAGGGACAGGATATAGTCCCCAAGGAGCCAGGGACAGGATATAGTCCCCAAGGAGCCAGGGACAGGATATAGTCCCCAAGGGATGTCCCCAGTGACCCAACTCCTCCAGCCACACCCCACCTGCCTTGAGTTACCACCTGGTTTACTGTGGCTCCTGGTTTCAGAGGTTCAGTCCATGGTGGGCCAACTCCATGGCTCTGGCCCAAGGTGAGGCAGAACAAAATGGCGGAAGGGCCTGGAGGAGGACAGCAGCTCAGGACGTGGCACCAGGAAGCAGAGAGAGCTCTGCTCACCAGGGACCAGATCTAAACCCCATGGAGACAGGGACAGGATATAGTCCCCAAGGAGCCAGGGACAGGATATAGTCCCAAGCAGCCAGGGACAGGATATAGTCCCCAAGAAGCCAGGGAGAGGATAGAGTCCCCAAGGGATGTCCCCAGTGACCACTTCCTCCAACCACACCCACCTGCCTACGGTCACCACCCAGTTCTTCCATTCAAGTGGATTAATCCAGTAAGATTCGGTTACACCCCTCCTAACTCCATCGTTTCTCCTCTGAACCTTCTTGCTTTTAGGTTCCGAGCTGCCTTCCATGGGTACAGAGGGTTGCGATCTGATTTTTCTGCATTTCATTATGGTTCCAGAATTCCCAGCAGGATCTGAGGTCTGTAGAAAAGAAAAAGTCAGGAAAAGGCAAAAAAAAATAAAAATAAATAATAATAATAATACTAATAATGAAAGTCATACTGCAAGTTGTATGCATTTCCTGCTTACTCTCGGAAGGTGGAAACTGGAGATTAATTTTTAGAAAAAACCTCTCATCTTTCTTCCTTTGGATTTCAATCGAGTGAGGTGTGAAAGCATAATTACCGTGTGCGTCTTTGACTTGTTTTGAAAGCCGGAGGACGAACCCTCGGAAGCAAAAACAGTGACAATCCCCCCACCTGACACTGAACCTGGGTGTCTGCCCTCGATTTTAAATGAGATGATGTGGGACCAGAGTATTTGCAGAGCTCTGGCGTGGTCCTTTCAAACCCGGACGAGGACACGCTGTTCAAACCGTCCTGTGTCCAATTCAATCACGCCGCCCGGTCCAACCCGGCTCCGTCGGGTCACCAGGTCCCCGGCAGCTCTGAGAACTCGCAAATTAAAAGCAGTGTTTTGAGAAGATTCCTGAGAGAAGCCACATCTTCTTGCCTGACCCGTGCGATCCTGCAACACGTACGATCAGAAAAATGAGAGACGACCCTCCGTTGATGTCCGATCTCTCAAAATGCATCCACGTCTTCTGCCGTCATTAGAACAAATAAAAATATGTTTTAAAAAGCTGCATCTTTGCAAAGCTCTGACTGTTCCTCATTTTCAGAGTGAAAAACCAAGAGAAAACCTCATAAGGAAGGGAAACAGAGAACATCCAGGCAAAATAAAGGAATAAATTCCCAAATTCAGCCAGATCTGGTGGTGCCCTGGTCATCCCAGAAGTGGGGGAGGCTGAGGCAGGAGGATGGCAAGTTGGAGGCCAGCCTCAGCAACTTGGCGGGGCCTGAAGCGACTCAGCAAGAGCCTGTCTCAAAAATAATACATCAAGGTGACCTACGCTGGCGGATTCTCTGGAGGGCGGAAAGAAAGGATCAAGAACTGGATGCGCAACTAAGGAGAAGAAATGAAAAGGTTAAGAGTCGTAGAAAAAGGCCGGACACAGTCGGAAGAGTCAAATCTCACGATTTACTGCAATTCGGTATGTGAAAAAAAATTTTGAAAAATGAAAGGACACCAAACGGGGAACTTGGTCTGTAGAGACGGAGAGGGTGACGCTCCTTCCGTCCAAGCAATCCAAGGTCCCCTTCCTCACGACCTGTCTGTCCCCACCCAGCAGTGAAGCTGGGCCTGACCGCACACCCAGGGGCCTTAACCACTGAGCCACCTCTTTCTATTTTATTTAGAGACTGGGTCTCGCTGAATTGCTTAGGGCCTCGCTGAGTGGATGAGGCTGGCCTCAAATGTGTGAACCTCCTTTCTCAGCCTCCCAAGCTGCCAGGGTTATAGGTGGGCTCCACCACACCCATTCTTTCAATTTTTTTTTTTTTTAAATAAAGAAATACGTCATCAAATTCCTGCACTTTCCACACATCCCACGGGCACACCCATCACAGCTTTGTGCGTTGAATCGAGACCTCCTGTGTATTTCCAGAAATGAAATCTCTAAAATGACTTTTTGAGAAACGTTGTCGAGATGTAGGTTTCTATCTGCAGGGTGCATTATCACCGAACAGGACTTACCCAACCATGCAGGTGTTTTGAATCTGGCCCCCGGTTTGTTGGTGTGAATAAAGTTTTATTGGCCCTCCATTGTGTCCATGGAGCACAGCTGTTCCCGCCCGTTATGACTTGCCGGTGGTCCATCTGGCATGACGGTGACTGAATCACAGAGATGTTCTCCTCCTGAATCAAGGAGTGGTTTCTCTCTATCTTTCCGCTAAAGAAGTTTACAGAGCCCAGGACACAAGGTTTGCATTTTAAAATCCAACGCCTCCGGCCGCAGTGCAAACTCTCATTTTACACTCTGAACGTTCAGTGTGGTCAATCAGGTTGGAGACTGACGGGCATCCTTGCAAACATGGTGCATATATGTGACTTCAGAACCATGTGGAGTCACAGAGCCTAAAGGAACTGTGTGGAGACGCAGTCCCTGTGCCAACCTTGGTCTTCCTGGAACTTTTTCATTCAACTATCATTTGAATGCACACTATAGTATAAACCTCATTTGGTAGATATACACAATGGAATATTACTCAGCCAGGACAAAGAATGAAATGATGGCATTTGCTGGTCAATGGATGGAGCTGGAGAATATCAGGTTGAGTTAAATAAGTCAAACCAAAAAAACAAAGGCAGAATGTTCTCTCTGATATTCTATAGAGTAGGGTCTTCTTCAGTAATTTGAAGCTGCCATTTACGTCTGATCTATCAAAATGAATAAATGCCTTCTGTCACGTGCAACAATTTAGAACCAGTAAAAGTTAATTAAAAATAAAAAAAATCATCTCTTCATTACTTATAATATCTAAGGCAAACTTTATGTTAAAAAATAAAGAAAGAAACTGCCTATTTTAACCTTTTACCAGCTTTCGAAAGGACCACGGCCATATGCACACACTCCCCACACACGAACACACTTGTGTTGGTTGAAATTCTAACAAAGTCGGCAGATTTTCTTGTTAATACATAAATGCCAGCAAGCCTATTCCCCGAGCTGCCTCTTTTGAACATAACCTGCTCATGTGAACTGGTCATAGGGTCTCCAAATCATCACCACCAGAAACATGATAGGATTTTGCCTAAAAATCATTTTGAAAATGCCATGGAAGATATTTTATATATATACATATTTTGGAGTAATATGCTGCTCTCAAAAAGCCCATCAGCATTTTGAAGGTGGAGCGTTGACCCTGGAAGTTTCTGCGAGATTTTGCAGCTGTGTCTTGGGGCGTGGCTGCTCGTCAGCCCTGGTCGTGCTGCGGGGGGGGGGGGGGGGGGGGGGGGAAGGATCTGTCAATCATGAACCGTGCCACCCACTGCCTGCATCCGGGCACCAGGGACCTGGCCAGCAAGTCTGATTCTCAGTGGCCATTTTCAATCGCCTGTCGATCATCATTCTTACTTTTTATTATTTTTGCTAGCAGCTTCTTCAGCTCCTGATCTCCGTGCTCCCCATGGCCGGTTCGGGACCCCTGAAGCCAGTGGAGAAAAGGGTGCAGCATTTGGAAACCTGCAGGCGAATCTCTGCTGGTCTAAGGGAGAGGAGCTGGGTTGTGCAGAAGCGCTGGTTCTGCAGGACTGGCAGGTCCCGGCCACCAGCTCAGGGTGCTTTCTGATGCCCACCTGCCTCCCTGTCGCACGCCCAGCAGAATCAATAGTCCTTTTAGCACAAGGCACAACCGGCGGCTCCTGTGCTTTCTAAGGGTCAGGAGCTGCTGAGCTCCGTCCACCTTTGAGCATAAATCAAATGCTGCTCAGCTCAGAGGCGTCTTCTCTTCTTCTCACCCATTTTAAATCAGTCCTCCTTCTCCATTGGAACCCGGCACCCTTGGAACTGCAGAGGGAGACCTTCCTTCCTCGTTAAAACACTTTCGGATTTGCAGCCCAGGACCTCAGAAGGTGAGAGAGGACCTCGCCCCAGGGTCCGAGGAGACGGCCCTGCATCTGTTTAGGGTTAGCACAAGGCACCTGCCCCAGGCTGCTGGGCTTAAATCCAGGTCCCCGATTCAGCCCGGGGACTGAGGAAGGGGTGGCGTCCTGAGAGGCCGACCTCAACACCAGATCCATCCACTGGTGGGCTTGTCCTCGATGGCGTGATTGAAAGTGGGACCTCGGGCAGAGGCTCAGACCTCCTGCAGGTGCCCCTGGGGGCTACAGCTTCTCCCCAGACCCTCCTCCACTTCCCACCTGCCAGGGGCTGACCACTTGGTGCCACCGCCCTTCCGCCATGAGGTTCTGACTCATTTCAGAGAAGTGGAGAGAGCCGACCTGGGACTAGAAACTTTGAAACGGGAGGCCCAAGCAAGTTTTTACTCCCTAACCTGGTTTCCTCAGGCACGTGGTCACAGCCACAGCAGGTGCCGGCTCCTCCCCAGATCCTCTTGCACATATAAGACAGTCTCACTGAAGGTTCGCCGCCGGGTCCCCGTCTGAACGGCGCTGCTTTCAGACAACATCCAAACCTCTTTACCTCTGCACAAAACCCTATCTCACAAGATTGACGGACCATATTGTACGCCCACTCCTTTCCATTCCATTCACCCATCCCTGCATCTCTAAATGCTTCCCCCTGCCAGGGCGTGACCTGCAGATCTTTGTTAGGCTTGCCGGCTTCTGAATTTGTCCCAGGTAGAGTTTGATCCATGCTGTACGTCACACTGCTAAAGACACTTCATCCCTAGTATCAGAGCTTGGTATGTGCACACAATGGAATATTATTCAGCCATAAAGAAGGAATACGGTGATGGCTTTTGCAAATAGATGGATGGAATTGGAGAATATCATGCTGAGTGAGATAAGCCAAACCCCCCAAAAACAAAGGCCGAATGTTTTCCCTGATAAGTGGATGATGATATATAATGGGGGTGGGGGATGGGGGTGAGAAAAAAATGGAGGAAGTTTAGATTATGTAGAGGGAAGTGAGAGCGGGGTATGAAAGATGGTGGACTGAGACACACACCCCTACCCTATGCACCCGCGTGATCACACAAATGGTGTGACTCTACATCGCGCACAACCCCAGAAACGAAAACACGCACCCCGCTTGTGTACAGAGAATCAAAATCCAGTCTGTACACAAAAAAATTAAATGATCATTAAAGAAAAAAAGAGAGAGCTTGGCACTGCGTTTCCAATGTCGGTGACCGGGTCGCTCAAGGGGTTCAGTATCCCTCCGCCAAATCTCTTATCCGTTCTGGAAGTTGGTCCTGTTCCAACCGGTCGGGCAGGTTTTATGCCAAGGCAGGAACGTGTGGCTGATGGCGGGAGGCTCACTGCTCAGTGCCTAGGCCGGCGGATGCTTTTACTGACACAGCGTCCGCCAGGACTGGCCAGGGCTCTGGTGTCCGCGGCTGGTGTCCGTCCGGGTGGGCTGGGATGGGTACCCGGCTTCCGTGTGTCTCAGGAACACTTCTGCACCCGCGCCCCTGAGTCCCTCTTTGCTTAGGAATTCTGCAGAAAGTCGGGGTCCTTCCGCCTGCAAGAAGATGTGAGGGAAGCGCAGGCCCCTCCCCTGACCCTGCGCAGCCGCGCTTGGAAAGTTCTGCTGTGGAGGACTCACTGCCAAGTTCTGCACCCGGGGGAGTGCGATTTCAGGTGGCTTGTTTTTTCCCAGCATGTTGCTCCAAAGCGCTTCTAGCCTCAGAAACTTCCCGGGCGTCGCTTCTCACTCGCGTGTCATTGCCTCCTGTTTTAGGTCGCCAAACCCTCTCCCGCCAGCCCTGCGTGCTTCCCAAGGCCCTTCCTTCCCTCTGCCTCGGTCCTCAGAAGCACAAGCACCTCCGGGGAACTGCACCACCCCGCAATCCTCGAGTTGCAGGTGGCCTGCTACTGCAGAGACCTGAGCACGGGTGGTGCACCCAGGGCCTGCAGGGGACCTGGCACTCCAGGACCAGGGCGCCCTGGACACACGTGGCAGAGGAGAACTTGAACGTGCACGAGCTCTGGAGGGGTGCCAGGGTTCCTGGTTCCAGGGAGAATCAGGCTCTCTGGGAGCGACAGCCGCTTGTGGAGGCCTAGGTTCTTCTTTGAAAGGGGCCTTGTGCAAATAAAAGCAAGAATCAACAACTGGGCTAGATT